>NC_045440.1:133270264-133389217 GCF_002776525.5 Piliocolobus tephrosceles | reverse complement strand
TGGCTGGTACCGGTTGTTCCTTTCCATGTTTAGGGCTTCCTTCAGGGTCTCTTGTAAGGCAGGCCTGGTGGTGACAAAATCTCTAAGCATTTGCTTATCTGTAAAGAATTTTATTTCTCCTTCACTTATGAAACTTAGTTTGGCTGGATATGAAATTCTGGGTTTAAAATTCTTTTCTTTAAGAACATTGAATATTGGCCCCCACTCTCTTCTGGCTTGTAGAGTTTCTGCCGAGAGATCTGCTGTCAGTCTGATGGGCTTCCCTTTGTGGGTAACCCGACCTTTCTCTCTGGCTGCCCTTAAGATTTTTTCCTTCATTTCAACTTTGGTGAATCTGGCAATTATGTGTCTTGGAGTTGCTCTTCTGGAGGAGTATCTTTGTGGCGTTCTCTGTATTTCCTGAATTTGAATGTTGGCCTGCCCTGCTAGGTTGGGGAAGTTCTCCTGGATGATATCCTGAAGAGTGTTTTCCAATTTGGTTCCATTTTCCCCCTCACTTTCAGGCACCCCAGTCAGACGTAGATTTGGTCTTTTTACATAATCCCATACTTCTTGAAGGCTTTGTTCATTTCTTTTTCTTCTTTTTTCTTTTGGTTTCTCTTCTCGCTTCATTTCATTCATTTGATCCTCAATTGCTGATATTCTTTCTTCCAGTTGATCGAGTCGGTTGCTGAAGCTTGTGCATTTGTCACGTATTTCTCGTGTCATGGTTTTCATCTCTGTCATTTCATTTATGACCTTCTCTGCATTAATTAGTCTAGCTGTCAATTCTTCCACTCTTTTTTCAAGATTTTTAGTTTCTTTGCACTGGGTACGTAATTCCTCCTTTAGCTCTGAGAGGTTTGATGGACTGAAGCCTTCTTCTCTCATCTCGTCAAAGTCATTCTCTGACCAACTTTGATCCGTTGCTGGCGATGGGCTGTGCTCCTTTGCAGGGGGAGATGCGCTCTTATTTTTTGAATTTCCAGCTTTTCTGCCCTGCTTTTTCCCCATCTTTGTGGTTTTATCTGTCTCTGGTCTTTGATGATGGTGACGTACTGCTGGGGTTTTGGTATAGGTGTCCTTCCTGTTTGATAGTTTTCCTTCTGACAGTCAGGACCCTCAGCTATAGGTCTGTTGGAGATTGCTTGAGGTCCACTCCAGACCCTGTTTGTCTGGGTATCAGCAGCAGAGTTTGCAGAAGATAGAATATTGCTGAACAGCGAGTGCACCTGTCTGATTCTTGTTTTGGAAGCTTCCTCTCAGGGGTGTACTCCACCCTGTGAGGTGTGGGGTGTCAGACTGCCCCTAGTGGGGGATGTCTCCCAGTTAGGCTACTCAGGGGTCAGGGACCCACTTGAGCAGGCAGCCTGCCTCTTCTCAGATCTCAACCTCCCTGTTGGGAGATCCACTGCTTTCTTTAAAGCTGTCAGACAGAGTCGTTTGCGTCTGCACAGGCCTCTGCTGCTTCCCCTGTTATTTTTTAGTTGTGTCCTGTCCCCAGAGGCGGATTCTACAGAGACAGGCAGGTTTCCTTGAGCTGCTGTGAGCTCCACCCAGTTCGAGCTTCCCAGCGGCTTTGTTTACCTACTTAAGCCTCAGCAATGGCGGGCGCCCCTCCCCCAGCCTCGCTGCTGCCTTGCGGTTAGATTGCTGCAGACTGCTGTGTTAGCAAGGAGGGAGGCTCCGTGGGTGTGGGACCCTCCCGGCCAGGTGTGGGGTATATTCTTCTGGTGTGCTGGTGTGCTTACCGCGCAGTATTGGGGTGGGAGTTACCCGATTTTCCAGGTGTTGTGTGTCTCAGTTCCCCTGGCTAGGAAAAGGGACTCCCTTCCCCCTTGCGCTTCCCAGGTGAGGCGATGCCTCGCCCTGCTTCAGCTCTCGCTGGTCAGGCTGCAGCAGCTGACCAGCACCGATTGTCCGGCACTCCCAAGTGAGATGACCCCAGTACCTCAGTTGAAAATGCAGAAATCACCGGTCTTCTGTGTCACTCGCGCTGGGAGATGGAGACTGGAGCTGTTCCTATTCGGCCATCTTGCTCCGCCCCCTGAGTTTCATACCTGTAAATAAAGCTAAATCCATAACTTTCCCCTAAAAACAACAAAATGAAGAAGAGATAAAGACTTTCCCAGACAAATACTGAGGGAGTTTATCACCATTAAACTTGTCTTACCAGAAGTACTAAAACGAGTCCTTTGAGTTGATACAAAAGGATGTTAAATAACAACATGAAAGCATTTGGAAGTATAAAACTCACTGGAGAAGGTAAATATACAAATACAGAAAATCATAATACTGTAAATTGGTGTTCTAGAAATCATTTTTAATTTTAGTGTAAAGTTAAAAAATAAGCAAAAATATTAATAATATGTATAATCATACAAATCAATAATGGATATATAATATACAAATATATAAACTACTAGGCATGGTGGCTCATGTTTCTAATCCCAGCTACTCAGGAGGCTGAGGCAACAGGATTGCTGGAGGTCAAGAGTTCAAAGGCAATCCAGTCAATATAGCAAGACCCTGTATTTTTGCACTGCTATAAAGGTAAACCTGAGACTGAGTAATTTGTAAAGAAAATTGTTTTATTTGTCTCACGGTTCAAGCATGAGACAAACATCGGCTTGTCTTCTGGTGAGATGTCAGGAAGATTTTACTCATGTTGGAAGGTGAAGAGGGAGCAGGTGTGTCAACATGGCAAGGGAGGGACCAAGAGATATGCCAAGCTCCTTTAAACAACCAGCTCTTGAATGAACTAGTAGAAGGAGAACTCACTCATCACCAAGGGGATGGCACTAAGCCATTTGTGAGGGATCCGCCCGCCTAATCCAACGTTTCTCACCAGGTCCCACCTTCAACATTGAGGATCACATTTCAACATGAGATTCGGAGGGGACACACATCCAAACCATATCATTCCACTCCTCTTTCCCCAAATCACACATCCTTCTCCTGTGGCAAAATACAATCATCTCTTCCCAGTAGTCCTCAAAAGTGTCAACTTGTTTCAGCATCAGCTCAAAAGTCCAGCATCTCATCTGAAACTCAAGGCATGTGCCTTCCACCTATTAGCCTCTAAGATCAAAACCAAGTTATTTTCTCCTGAGATACAATGGTGGTACAGGCATTGAGTAAACATTTCCATTCTAAAGGGAGAAATTAATCAAAAGAAAGAAGGAAATAGGCCCCACACAAATTTGAAATCCAGCAGGGCAGGCTTTAAACCCCAAATCTCCAAAATAATCCTTGACTCCATGTTGTGCATCCTAGTGTGAGGGGTGAGCTCCCAAGCGTTTGGCCAGCTCTGCTCCTGTGGCTTTTCCAGACTGATGTCAGAGGCTGCCAGCAGCTCTACCATCCTAGAGACTGGAGGGCAGTGGCTCTCTTCCTACAGCTGCATTAAGCAGTGCTCCAGTATGGACCGTCTGTGGGGGTTCCAACCCCACATCTCCCCTTGGCACTGCCCTAGCTGAGTCATTCTGCAGGGGCTTTACCGCTGTGGCAGGCTTCTGTCTGAGCACCTAGGCTTTGTTATACGTCCTCTGAAATCCAGGTGGAAGCTGCCAAGCCTCCTTTACTCTTATATTTTCTGATCCTGCAGACTTAACATGCCACAGAAGCTAACAAGGCTTACAGCATCTTGCATTCTCCAAAATGGCAGTCTGAGCTATATCAGGGGCCTTTTGAGCCAAGGCTGGAACTGGAGCAGTGGGGATGGGGACGGGCAGGGGGGACAGGCTTCCCAAGGTGGCAAAGCACAGTGGTGCCCTGGGCCTTGTCCCTGAAACCATTCAGTCCTTTTAGGCCTCTGGACCTGTGATTGAAGGGTAGTCTAGAAGATTCTGAAAATACCTTCAAGATCTTTTTCCCCATCATCTTGGCTAGTAACACTTGGTTCCTTTTTAGTCATGCAAATCTCTCTAGCAAGAGATTGCTCTGCAACCCTCTTGGATTTCTATCTTGAAAATCCTCTTTCCTTCTCTAACACAGCCTGGTTGCAAATTTTCCAAACTTTTATGCACTGTTTCCCTTTTAAATGTAAGTTCCAACCTTAAGTCACTCATTTGCTCCCATACTTGATCATAGGCTGTTAGAAGCAGCTGGGCCACATCTTGAATACTCCCTGCTTAGAAATTCCTAGGATGTATATAATGTAGCCAAGTTCTTTGCTAGGGCATAACAAGGTAACCTTTGCTTTGGTTCTCATTAAGTTTCTAATTTCTATCTGAGACATCATCAGCCTAGCCTTCACTGTCCATCAACATTTTGGTCACAACCACTTAACAAGTCTTTAAGAAGTTCCAAATTTTCCCTTGTCTGTCTTTCTTCTTCTGAACCCTCCAAACTTGTGTAACCTCTGCCCATTACCCAGTTTCAAGGCTGCTTCCACATTTTCAAGTATTTTTATAGCAATATTCCATCCCTCAACACCAATTTCCTGTATTGGTCCATTTTACATTGTTATAAAGAAATAACTGAGACTGGGTAATTTATAAACAAGGGGTTTATTTGGTTCATGATTCTACAGGCTGTATAAACATGGCAGCAGCATCTGCTTGACCTCTATTGAGGCCTCAGGAAGCGTTTGCTCATGGCAGGAGGTTAAGGGGAAGCAGGTGTGTCAAAAGGTGAGCGAAGGGGGGGGGGGGGGGGGGGGGGGGAAGAGGTTCCAGGCCTTTTTAAACAACTAGCACTCATGCAAACAAATACTGAGGACGTACTCATCATCATCCTGGTGACACTAAGCCATTCACAAGGGATCCACCTTCATTATCCAATACCTCCCACTAAGTTCCACCTCCAAATTAGGGAACACAGTTCAACATTTGGAGGGGATGCATATCCAAACCATATCAGGCCCCACTTCTAAAAAAATTCTTTTAAAATTAACCAGTGTGGTGGTGTGTACCCATGATTCCTGCTACTGTGGATGCTGAGGCAGGAGGATCATTGGAGTCCAGGAGTTCAAGGCTGCATTGAGCTATGACTGTGCCACTGCACAGCCTGAGTGACAAAGATCTTATATCTTAAAAAGATGTAAACTGTGACATTAAGAATGTAAAGTGTGGTGATGAGAGAAATAAGAAAGATCTTATATCTTAAAAAGATGTAAACTGTGACAATAAGAATGTAAAGTGTGGTGATCGAGTATTATTATCCAATTAAAGTTATATTGTTACCAGTCTATAATCCACAGTTATAGTTACAAAATGTTTTATGTAATCTTTGTGGTAATAACCACAAAGAAAATACCTATAGAAAATACACACAGAAGAGAAAAGAACCAAAGTGTACCACTTCAGCTGAGCAGCTGCCCTGAGTGAAAGAATACAGGGCTTCTGCCTCCTTATCACAAAGCCCAGTCCACCATTTCAAGGAGGTGGAAACCTAATGTTTTATTTGGTTTAAGTACCTTTGTTTATGGGGCTTGGAATCAAAAGACCTCAGTGGGGCCTGTGCCTCTTGCCGGACTAACTCACCAACCTTGGCGAGTCCTCTTCTAGGAGTAACTCACTAACTAACCTTGGGAAGGTCATTTCACTTCCCAGTTACTTTTCTTTCGTTTCTAAAGCTCTTAAGTGCGGACAAATGACACATAAAATACATTGCGTATTATTTAACATTATAACTCTCTCTCTCTCTGTCCCTAGCACACTCTTTAAGTGAATACACATTTGATAAATGAATTTGGTTGTTAATTTAAAATATTATAGTTAGTTATTGTGAGTGACTTGGGTAAATCACATGTGCTTGAAGATTTTTCAGTCTCATGCCATTCTGCTCAGGATGTTATAGCATTTAGGGTTCTTTAACTGCCAAAGTTTGTTGCTGGTGGTTCCTTAATTTTTTTTCCAGCCATAAAACCAAACATGTATGTAGTATAGCAGCCACCCTTTTAGATATTCTAGAATCCATTATTTACCCAAAGCAAAATGTAGTATCACATAATTAAATTGATTTTCAATTTTATCTGTACTGAATAATCTCATATATTAAAGCACTATAAATGAGAATGTTAGAATATAGTCTCAGGACAGGAGTCAGATTTTTATGGCACCCAAGAAGTGGGAAATAATTTCCCTACCCCTTTCTGACCTCCCAGAAACAGGTCCTGATTAGGATCCAGTCTCTGCTTGGAAGTGAGGCTGGGCTGGCTTGCTCTTGGTGTCCCCATTCCACATTAGGGTGTCTCTGTGTTTTTTTTTTTTTTTAAACAGAATCTCAGTCTCTCTCCCAGGCTGGAGTATAGTGGCACTACCACAGCTTACTGCAGCCTTGATCTTCTGGGCTCAAGTGATCCTCCCACCTCAGCCTCTTGAGTAGCTGGGACCACAGGGATGTACCATCATGCCTGACTGATTAAAAAAAAATTTGTAGAGACAGAGTCTTGCCACATTTGATCAGGCTGATCTTGAACTCCTGGGCCCCAGCAATCCTCTCACTTTGACCTCCCAAACTACGGGGATTACAGGTGTGAGCCACCACACTCGGTCAGTGGCTCTGTATCTTGACATAAGTATTCCAGGGATGGACATTTGCTGAAATCAATCATACTGCTATTGTCCTTTAGTATAGGAGTGCTGATCGGTTCTGTGGCCTCTGTTACCACATACAGGTTCTCCCTTCTCTTATGTACTGCTCCAGAAATAATGGTTCTTGATCCATCAATCCAACAGTTTCCTGGGATATAAGGCAGGAGGAAGAGTAAGAGTTGGGGAAGAACACCTTCTTATTTGTTCTGAATTACACATCTCCTCATGTGCCGGACATTGTGCAGTGCCTTTGGAAGTTGACAGGTGAACCCTCAATAGGTAGGAAAATCAATTAACTTTGTAACTGGCCGAAAAACATTATATATCCTGCATCCCGTTTACTAAAAGAATCTCATGCCTTATTTTTTTCATATTTAAAGTTTTGACCTCAGGGTTACTTATTTCTTTTAGTGCTAGCTAATAAAATTTATCATATAAATTGAGCCTCTTCAACAAAAGCCAAAACTGACAAATGGGATCTAATTAAACTAAAGAGCTTCTGCACAGCAAAAGAAACTACCATCAGAGTGAACAGGCAACCTACAGAATGGGAGAAAATTTTTGCAATCTACTCATCTGACAAAGGGCTAATATCCAGAACCTACAAATAACTCAAACAAATTTACAAGAAAAAAACAAACAACCCCATCAAAAAGTGGGCAAAGGATATGAACAGACATTTCTCAAAAGACATTCATACAGCCAACAGACACATGAAAAAATGCTCATCATCACTGGCCATCAGAGAAATGCAAATCAAAACCACAATGAGATACCATCTCACACCAGTTAGAATGACAATCATTAAAAAGTCAGGAAACAACAGGTGTTGGAGAGGATGTGGAGAAATAGGAACACTTTTACACTGTTGGTGGGATTGTAAACTAGTTCAACCATTATGGAAAACAGTATGGCCACTCCTCAAGGATCTAGAACTAGAAGTACCATATGACCCAGCCATCCCATTACTGGGTATATACCCAAAGGATTATAAATTATGCTGCTCTAAAGACACATGCACACGTATGTTTATTGTGGCATTATTCACAATAGCAAAGACTTGGAATCAACCCAAATGTCCATCAGTGACAGACTGGATTAAGAAAATGTGGCACATATACACCATGGAATACTATGCAGCCATAAAAAAGGATGAGTTTGCATCCTTTGTAGGGACATGGATGCAGCTGGAAACCATCATTCTCAGCAAACTATCACAAGAAGAGAAAACCAAACACCACATGTTCTCACTCATAGGTGGGAACTGAACAATGAGATCACTTGGACTCGGGAAGGGGAACATCACACACTGGGGCCTATCACGGGGAGGGGGGAGCGGGGAGGGATTGCATTGGGAGTTATACCTGATGTGAATGATGAGTTGATGGGTGCTGACGAGTTGATGGGTGCAGCACACCAACATGGCACAAGTATACATATGTAACAAACCTGCACGTTATGCACATGTACCCTAGAACTTAAAGTATAATAATAATAATAATAAAAAAATCTAAACAACAACAACAAAAAATAAATAAATTGAGCCTCTTTCAATTTTAAGAAAAATCTAAAAGAAATCTTGTGGACGACTAGTGAGCACCAGGTGAATTTGTTGGAAGTGGCAAAGAGAAGGAGAATTTTCCTTCCAACAGGTAAACATATGTCTGCCTTATGCCACTGTAGTTAAGATCAAGCTGACCAAGCTGTCTGATTTGTATTCATCAACTAGAAGACTGCTTTATATATGTGTGTAAATTGCCTGCTTTGTGCTGCAAAACCCATGCTTTTCAAGCATTTATGCAAAGTTGCTGTGACTGAAATAGGACAAGGCTATAACCTTTACGAAGATGGGCATGAAATGGTTACATAAAAACGCAGAAGCCTCACTGTTGTGCCAACTAGACCACAGTCCTCTAGAAACATCAGCACAGGACTGAAGAGATGTAGACATGATCGTCAGTGGTTGGGATAGGCAGGAGCACCAAGGCCCTGGGGAGCGCCTCTGAACTCCTTCCATGTGGAGCTCTGTACCCCAGGAATTAACTGCACAGATTATGTAATCCAATCTTGGAACAACCTTTATTTTAAAGAGAAAGCAGATTTGCAGAAAGGACAACTTAACCAAACCCATGTTTTCTCAATTGTTCCCCCTTAGCCTTATGGAGTAAACGAAGTTCCCCTAGGAGGGGAAACTGTAGGACAGGAAGGCCACAACTGTGAGTTTTCTGGAAGTCCTCTAACTGACACTCAAATGGCAACATTCATTCACTGAAAGTGTTTCAAACCATTTTTATTTCACTTTTGTGCTCTGTCTTGTTCCTTCCCATTAGTAGCTGGAATAAGTCCTAAGACACGTCCTCGCAGGATGATCTTTAGGGAACAGAGATGAAATAGCTAGGCTGTGAGTCCTTGCCAGGGCCAAGGCAGACCGGTGAACACCTAGTGAATTTACTGGAAGTGGCAAAGAGAACGAGAAAGGTCCAGCCTGTCTGGCACCTGCTTGTCTCCTTGTCGTCTTTCTGTTCCTTAAGAACCAAACACGTTGCTCTTCTTCCTGCCCCTTACCAGGCCAGGCTTGTGCCCATCGGAGGCCTTTTCCACTTGCTTTCCCTTACTGGTGAATGCTCTTTGCCAGGTTTTGTCATGCCTGGCTTCTTATCATTCACGTCCCGCTCAACCTTAGAGGTGAGCACCCTGTGATGATACCCTCACTGCTAACTCTCTCTTTACCATTTAATTTCATTTATTTTGTCAACAACTTTTTTTTTTCTTTTAAAGAGGGGTTCTTTCTCTTCCTCTGTCACCCAGACTGGAGTCCAGCAGTGGCAAGATCATAGCTCACTGTAACCTCAACTCCTGTGCTCAAACAATCCTGCCAAGTAGCTAGGACTACAGGAGGATGACATCACACCCAGCTAATTTTTCTATTTTTATTGTTGTAGAGATGGCATCTCACTATGTTGCTCAGGCTGGTCTTGAACTCCTGGCTTCAATCAGTCATTTTGCCTTGGCATACTAAAGCACCAGAATTATAGGTGTGAGCCACTACACTCAGCCTATAACTCTTATTAATCCTTGAAACTGTCACATTTATTCTTTTTTTTAAAAACGTGTGCTTTGTATGGCTTCCAATACTAAAAGGCAAGCTCTTTGGGTCTGGGATTCTGTCTCATTAACCTCTGTATCTAGACAAAGACTACCTCCTTGACCGCACTTTAGGCAGGGTCCTTTGAGCCCTCTTCTCAACTAGACCTCGACTTTGGGCTTCTGTGTTGTCCTGTGTTGCCCAGTTTTAGAAAAAAAATCCTGTTGAGTGGGTTTATCCAGAATTCCCACCCTAAATACCTGACCACCCTCAAATCTGATCAAGTTCCTTATTCGCCCACCATTCCCCAGGTGATGCTTGATCACCTTGGCCTGCGAGCAGCGAGAATCCTCCAAGGTCAGTTTAGCAAAAATTACCCGCCTTCATAGTAGTTTTCCATTCACTGACCCACCATGCTGCTTTGGTTAACTCTCTACTTTTCCTTGTTGTGTTCAGTATTGAGCAGAGTTCTATCCTGAATTATTTTACCTCTTACTGTAATAGTTCCCAAATAAATTATTTTTGCTACCACTTTAACTGCTGTCCAGTTCTGATTTTCTTTGACAATGCCAAATAGGCTTGCCAGCAGTGAAGCAAAGGCTGTTGTAGAGATAAATAACAAGAGGGTGCTATTTATACACTTAGCATGATTCCTTGCAGAAGAAACTTGGAGTTTTCTTCTCATGATTTCCAAGATTGCTGTTTCCTTAACAAGATGCTGTTTCCCACAGAGGAGAATCATACATTCTTAGCTGCTGCTACGTGGTTTGTTTCTCCTATTTTATCCTTTATACCCATCCTCTGGGATGTTGTAGGGTGCTTTGGGGTGGAGAATAAGAAAATGCATAAGTAACTTTCTTGGCCATGTATTATGATGATCATAATACTAAACCTCTTCTGTACTAAGCCTAATCAAAAAGTACTGAGGGTTTATTGGTCTGTGAAATTTTTCAGAATAAAAATGGAATCACTTGCATTAAAAACTCTGACAAATAGAGCAGGAAAAGGCCATGACAGGAGGGACTCATGCAGGAATGCCTGATAACAAGAATGCCTGATAACAAGAACTGTCACAAAAGACTCTGCAAAACCACAACCTGAGGAGGCAGAGAAAGATGGCAGAACAGAAGCCTCCACCAGTTGTACTCCCTGCAGGAACACCACATTTAACAGCTATATACATAAACAAGCACCTTCATAAGAACCAACATTCAGGTGAGCAATCACAGGACCTGGTTTTAACATCATATTGCTGAAAGATGCACTGAAGAGAATAGGAAAGACAATCTTGAATTGCTGACAAAGAAGGGGTGGCCCTTCTCCATCACCCCAGCAATGGCTGGCTGTGTGGTACAGAGAGAGAATCTGTGTGCTTGGAGGAGGGAGAGTGCAGCGATTGGTGGCTTTGCATTGGAAAGCAGTGCTGTCAACACTGGGCAGAATTCAGTCAGTGCTCTCAGAGGGAGCATTTAGACCTGCCTTAGCCGGAGGGGAACCACCCATCCCAGCAATCAGAACTTGAGTTTCAGCAAGCCTCACCATGGGCTAAAATGCTCTGGGGTTCTACATAAACTTGAAAAGCTGAATGGGTCACAAGGACTGCAATTCCTAGGCAAGTCGTGGTGCTGAGTGTGGCTCAGAGCCAGTGGACTTTGGGAGCATGTGACCTAGTGAGACGTCAGTCAGGGAACCTAATGGAATGCTTATGTCATTCCTCCCCCAACCCCAGGCAGTGCAACTTGTTATGAGGAGTTATGAGGAGAGGACAACCATCCTCCAGAGCCCAGAATGGTAGATCCACTGACAGCTTGCACTGTGCACCTGGAAAAGCAGCAGGCACAGCACTCTAAAAGAGACCCCTTCCTTCCACTTGAGGGGAGGAAAGACTAAAGAGGACTTTGTCTTGCAACTTGGATACCACCTCAGCCACAGTAGGATAGGGCACCGGGCAGAGTTGTGAGGCTCCCATTCAAGATCCTAGCTCATGGACAACATTTCTAGACACACCCTGGCACAGAAGGGAAACTGCTGCCTTGAAAGGAAGGACCCAGTCCTGGCAAGGTTTATCACTGATGACTTAAGATCCCTTGGGCCCTGAATAATATAATCAGCAGCAGTAACCAGTTAGTATGCACTGTGGGCCTTTGGTGAGACTCTGAGATGTGCTAGGTTCAGGTGTGACTCAGCACATTTACAGTTGTGGTAGCTATGAGGAGAGACCCCCTTCTGCTTGAGAAAAGCAAAAAGAAGAGTAAAGGTGACTTTATCTTGAGCTTAGGTACCAGCTTGGCTGCAGTGGAGAAGAGCACCAAGCAGGCTCTTTAGGTCCCTAATTACAAGTCTTGGCTGTTGGATGAGATCTCTGAACCTACCAGAGGGGAACCCACTGCCCTGAAGAGTAAGGCCCAGGCCTGGCAGCATTCACCATGAGATTACTGAAGAGCTCTTGGGCCTTAAGTGAACACTGACAGTACCCTGGCAGTATTCTCTGGGGCCTGTGGTGGTAGACATGGGGAGAAACTCCTCTGTCTATGGAAAGAGAAGGGAAGAGTGGGAAGCATAGGGTGGTTTCTACTCCAGCTCAGCTGCAGTAGAATAGAGCACTAGGTAGATTTCTTCAGGCCCTGGTTTCTGGATAGCATCTCTGGGCCTGGATAGGGCTCTGGGCAAGACCCAGTGCACTCCCAGTGGTGGTAGACACGGAGGTGATTGTGTGGTATGGTTTGGATCTGTGTCCTCCTCCAAAATCTCATGTTGAATTGTAATCCTCAGTGTTGGAGGATGGGTCTGGTGGGAGGTGATTGGATTATGAGGGCAGATTTCCTCACTGCTGTTCTCCTGATAGTGAGTTCTCACAATATCTGGTTGTTTAGAAGGTGTAGCACCTCCTTCTCTCTCTTCCTCTGTTCTGGCCACGTAAGATGTGCCTCCTTCCTCTTTGCCTTCTGCCGTGATTGTAAGTTTCCTGAGGCATCCCTAGCCTGCTTCCTGTGAAGTCTGTGAAACTGAGTCAATTAAACCTCTTTTCTTTATAAATTACCCAGTCTCAGGTAGTTATAGCAATGCGAGAATGGACTAATACAGAAAATTTGTACATGGGGCATTGCTATAAAGATACCTGACAACGTGGAAGCAACATTAGAACTGGGTAATGGGCAGAGGCTGGAGCAGTTTGGAGGGCTCAGAAGAAGAAAGAAAGATGAGGGAAAGTTTGGAACTTCCTAGAGACTTGTTAAATCATTGTGACCAAAATGCTGACAGTACTGATAGTGATATGGACAATGGAGTCCAGGTTGAGGTGGGTTTAGATGGAGATGAGGAACCTGTTGGGAACTAAAACAAAGGTCAGTTTTGTTATGCATTAGCAAAGAGGTTAGAGGTATTGTGCCCCTGCCCTAAAGATTTGAACTTGAGAGAGATGATTTAGGGTATCTAGTGGAAGAAATTTTTAAGCTGCAAAGTGTTCAAGATGTGGCCTGGCTGTATCTAATAGCATTTGCTCATATGTGTGAGCAAATAGATGATCTGAAACTGGAAGTTATATTTAAAAGGAAGCAGAGCTTAACAGTTTGGAAAATTTGCAGCCTAACCATGTGGTAGAAAAGAAAAATCCATTTTCAGGGGAGGTGTTCAAGCTGGCTGCAGAAATCTGCATAAGTAAAGAGGAGCAGGAATGTTAGTTGCCAAGATAATGGGGAAAAGGCCTGGAAGGTATTTCAGAGACCTCCATGGCAGACCCTCCCATATTATAGGCCTGGAGGCCTAGAAAATAAGAATGGTTTCATGGGCCAGGACCAGGGTTCTGCTGCCCTGCACAACCTCAGGATGCTGCTCCCTGTGTCCCAGCTGTTCCAACTCCAGCCTTGGCTGAAAGGGTCCCAGATATGTCTCAGGCCACTGCTCCAAAGGGTTCAAGCTGTAAGCCTTAGTAGCTTCCATGTGGTGTTAAGCCTACAGGTGTGCAGAAGGCAAGGGTTAAGGCTTTGGGGCCTCCATCTAGATTTCAGAGGAGGTATTGAAATACCTGAATGTCCAGGCAGAAGTCTTCTGCAGGGGTGGAGCCCTCACACAGAGTTCCCACTGGGGCACTGCCTAGTGGAGTTATGAGGAGAGGACAACCATCCTCCAGAGCCCAGAATGGTAGATCCACTGACAGCTTGCACTGTGCACCTGGAAAAGCAGCAGGCACAGCACTCAATGCTATGAAAGCAGCCATGAGGGCGGTACCCTGCAAAGCCACAGAGGCAGAGCTGCCCAAGGCCTTGGGAGCCCACCCCTTGCATCAGTGTGGCCCGGAGTAGAGACATGGAGTCAAAGGAGATTCTTTTGGAGCTTTGAGATTTAATGACTGCCCTTCTGGGTTTTGGTCTTGCATGGGGGCCTGTAGCCCCTTTGTTCTGGTCAATTTCTACATTTTATAATGGGAGTATTTAGCCAGTGCCTGCACCCCCATTTTGTCCTGGAAGTAAATAACCTGTTTTTTATTTCATTGGCTCATAGATGGAAGGGATTTGCCTTGTCTCAGATGAGACTTTGGACTATGGACTTCTGAGTTAATGGTGAAATGAGTTAAGACTTGGGGGATTGTTGAGAAGGGAGGATTGTATTTTGTAATGTGAGAAGGACATGAGATTTGGGATGCATCAAGGGCAGAATAATATGGTTTGGATTTGTGTCCCTGCCCAAATCTAATGTCTAATTGTAATTCCCAGCTTTGGAGGAGGAGTCTTGTGGGAGGTAATTGGGTCATGGGGGTAGATTTTCCCCTTGCTGTTCTCATGATAGTGAGTGAGTTATAATGAGATTTGGTTGTTTATAAATGTGTAGTACCTGCCCCTTCTCTCTCTTTCTACTGTTCTGGCCATGTAAGACTTTATCTCACAGGGGTCCTTGGGGAGGGCTGCCAGTGGAATTGTGGAAGGACCACAGGGGAAAGGAAACTTCCAGCTGAACTTTGTAATAATTTTGGCCGAGCATGAATTTTCCAGGGTAGAATCTGGGGGTGGTGGACAAACAGGAAGTGCAGAGTCGAGCACAGAAGCCATGGCAGGTGGGTAGGGGCAAAGCCTGAAAGCCCTGCTTGCTTTCTCAGCAGGGAGGCTTGTAGACTGGGGCAAGAACTCAACCCTGCATACTGGCTGCCTGGATATAAACCTGGTGCTTTGGCGGGGCATGGTGAGAGTGAGACTGGCCTTGCTGGCTGCATGAGAGTGGGCTGAGGCCCATCATGGCTGACTTTCCCCTACTTCCCTGGTGACTTGTATGATGCAGCAGAGATAGCCATAATCCCCTTGGGAACATAACTTCATTGGCCTGAGAACCACCAACCCAACAGTGGCTGCAGCAAGTCTTGCCCAAGGAGAGTCTGAACTCAGACATGCTTAACCCTGCCCCCAACTGATGGTCTTTCTCTACCTGCTCTGGGAGTCAAAGACAAAAGATATAATCTCTTGGAAGCTCTATGGCTCTGCTTATTGCCTGAGAAACCCAAATACTTATCCAGACAGGCTTGTATCCCTGCTATACTACCACAGCTGATACTCTCTTCAAAGCACCACCTCCTTGCTGGTGGTCAACCACCTCAAACCTTTAGAGCAACTCATAAAAGAAAACTCCTGCTCCAAGAAAGGAGAAAACAACAGCTAATTCCACTGCCTGCAGCATCCTGGATAACCACACGTCCCGAGTCTGTCCATGTGACAGCTTCACTGCTAGCACAACTGCCATCTGAGCAAACCAGCACACTAAAAAAAACTACAACCAAGGACCCTCACAAAGTTCACTTCACTCCCCTGTTACCTCCACCAGAGCAGGTGCTGGTATCCATGGCTGAGAGACCTAAAGACAAATCACATCCCAGGACTCTTTGCACACACTCCCTAGTACCAGCCCAGAGCCTGGTAGCTCCACTGGGTGGCTAGACCCAGAAGGGCAATAGCAACCACGGCAGTCTGGCTCCTAAGAAGCCCCATCCCTAGGAGAAGAGGGAGAGCACCAAATCAAAGTATCACTCTATGGGACAAAAGAATCTGAACAGCAGTGCTTGAGCCTCAGATCTTTCCTCTGACATAGTCCTAGAAAAACAGTTTTGGTAATGTGACAAAACAAGGATCTTTACCACTGCCAAAAGGTCACATGAGCTCATCAGCAATGGATCCAAACCAAGAAGATATCTCTGAATTGCCAGAAAAGAAATTCATAAGGTTGATTATTAAGCTACTCAAGGAGGCACCAGAGAAAGGTGAAAGCCAACTTAAAGAAATTAAAAAGGCCGAGCGTGGCGGCACACGCCTGTATTCCCACACTTTGGGAGGCCGAGACGGTTGGATCTCCTGAGATTAGGAGTTCGCAACCAGCCTGACTAACATGGTGAAACCCTGTCTCTACTTAATACAAAAAAAAAATTAGCCAGGCGTGGTGGCACATGCGTATAATTTGAGCTACTTGGGATGCTGAGACAGGAGAATTGCTTTTACCTGGCGGACAGAAATTGCAGTAAGCCAAGATCATGCCATTGCACTCCAGCCTGGGCAACAAGAGTGAAAATCCAAAACTCCATCTCAAAAAAAAAAAAAAAAAGAAATTAAAAAAAATTTACAGGATATGGATTAAAAAACTCCAGAGAAATAGAGAGCACATAAAAGAATCACAACTTCTGGAAATGAAAAACACACTTAGAAAAATGCAAAATACACTGGGAAGTTTCAACAATAGAACCAAACAAGTAGAAGAAAGAACTTTGGAGCTTGAAGACAAGGCTTTCAAATGAACCCAATTCAACAAAGACAAAAAAGAATAAAAAAATGAACAAGTCCTCCAAGAAGTTTAGGATTATGTTAAGTGACCAAACCTAAGAATAATTGGTGTTCCTGAGGAGGAAGAAAAATCTAACCGTTTGGAAAACTTATTTGAGGGAATAATTGAAAAAACTTCTTTGGCCTTGCTAGAGATCTAGACATCCAAATACAACAAGCTCAAAGAACACCCAGAATTCATTGCAAAAAGATCATCACCTAGGGACATATTCATCAGATTATCTAAAATCAAGATGAAGGAAAGAACCTTAAAACTGTGAGACAGAAGCATCAGGTTACCTATAAAGGAAAGCCTATCAGATTAACAGCAGATTTCTCAGTAGAAACCCTACAAGCTAGAATGGATTGGCATCCTACCTTCAGCCTCCTTAAACAAAACAATTATCAGTCAAGAGTTTCTTTTTTTTCTTTTTATTTTTGAGACAGAGTCTCACTCTGTTGCCCAAACTGGAGTGCAGTTGTGCGACCTTGGCTCACTGCAATGTCCACCTCTGGGTTCAAGTGATTCTCCTGCCTCAGCCTCCCAAGTAGCTGGGATTACAGGCAGGCACCACCACGCCCAGCTAATTTTTGTATTTTTAGTAGAGATGGGGTTTTGCCATGTTGACCAGGCTGGTCTTGAACACCTGACCTCAGGTGATCCTCCTGCCTCGGCCTCCCAAAGTGCTGGGATTATAGGGGTGAGCCACGCGCCTGGTCCAGCCAAGAGTTTTATATCCTGTGACGCTAAGTTTCATAAATGAAGGAAAGATACAGTCTTTTCCAGACAAACAAATGCTAAGAGAACTCATCACTACCAAGCCAGCACTATAAGAACAGCCAAAAGCAGCCCCAAATCTTGAAACAAATCCTCAAAATATACCAAAATAGAACCTCTTTAAAGCATAAATCTCATAGGACCTATAAAACAATAACACAATGAAGAAAAGAGGTATTCAGTCAACAACTAGGATGATGAATAGAACAGTACCTCACATCTCAATACTAATGTTGAGTATAAATGGACTAAATGCTTCACTTAAAAAATACAGAATGGCAGATGGATAAGAATTCACTAACCAAGTATCTGCTGTCTTCAATGGACTCACCTAACACATAAAGACTCACATAAGCTTAAGGTAAAGGGGTGGAAAAAGATATTCTATGCAAATGAACAGCAAAAGCAAGCAGGAGTAGCTATTCTGTGTGTGCATTTTTTTTTTAGACACAGTCTCCCTCTGTTGCCCAGGCTGTAGTGTAGTGGTGTGATCTTGGCTCACTGCAAGCTCCGCCTCCCTGATTCATGCCATTCTCCTGCCTCAGCTTCCTGAGTAGCTGGGACTACCAGTGCCCGCCACCTCGCCCAGCTAATTTTTTGTATTTTTAGTAGAGATGGGGTAGGAGTAGCTATTCTTACATCAGACAAAACAAACTTTAAAGCAATAGTAGTTAAAAAAAGACAAAGAGGAACATTATATAGTAAAATAACTAGTCCAACAGGAAATTATCACAATCTTAAATATATATGCATCTAACACTGGAGCTTCCATATATATAAAACAATTACCACTAGACCTAAGAAATGAGATAGAAGGCAATACAATAATAGTGGGGGACTTCAGTACTCCACTGACAGCACTAGGCAGGTCATCAAGACAGAAAGTGAACAAAGAAACAATGGAATTAAATTATAACTTGGAACAAATTGACTTAACAGATATTTACAGAACATTTTACCCAACACTGCAGAATACACATTCTATTTGTCAACACATGGAACTTTCTCCAAGATAGACCATGTGATAGGCCACAAAACAAGCCTCAATACGTTTAAGAAAAATTGAAATTATATCAAGTACTTGCTCAGACCACAGTGGAATAAAATTGGAAATCCACTCCAAAGGGAACCCTCAAAACCATGCAAATTCATGGAAATTAAATAATTCTAAACTAATACAGAAGGGTGGGAGGGGATGCGGGGAAAACAATACACATTGGGTACAGTGTACACTGCTCAGGTGTCTTCAAGAAACTCACCTAACACATAAAGACTCACATAAACTTAAGGTAAAGGGGTCAAAAAAGATATTCCATGCAAATGAACAGCAAAAGCAAGCAAAATAGCTGTTCTTATATTAAACAAAACAAACTTTAAAACAACAGCAGTTGCTTTCGGGTGCACCAAAATTTCAGAAATCACTACTAAATTTCAGAAACCACCACTAAAGAATTTTTTTATGTAACCAAACACCACCTGTTCCCCAAAACCTATGGAAAAAAAAAAAAAAAAAAAAAAAAACCTCAAAGGGATATCAGAGAACTTCCCAGATCTAGGAAAGGTAACAATATTCATGTACAAGAAAGTTATGGAAAACCTAGCAGATTTAATCTAAAAAAGACTACCTTAAGTCATCTCATAATCAAACTCCCAAAGGTCAAGTATAAAGAAAGCAAAGCTAAAGCAGCGAGAGAAAAGAAAAGAAAAATAACAATGGCGCTCCCATATATATGGCAGCAGACTTTTCACTGGAAACCTTACAGGCCAGTAGAGAGTGACATGACATATTAAAAGTGCTGAAGGAAAAAAACTTTTACCCTAGAATAGTATATCTAGCAAAAATATCCTTCAAGGATGAAGGAGAAATGAAAACTTTCCCAGAAAAACAAAAGCTGAGGGATTTCATCAACACCAGACCTGTCCTACAAGAAAAAGTAAAGAGAGTTCTTCAATCTAAAAGAAAAGGATGTTAATGAGTAAGAAGAAATAATCTAAAGGTACAAAACTCAATGGTAATAGTAAGTACACATAAAAACACAGAATATTATAACTGTAATTGGAGTGTGTAAACTATTCATATCTTAAGTAGGAAAAAAGATGAACTGATCAAAAATTACTACAACTTTTCAAGATAGAGTACAATAGGACATAAACAGACACACAAAAAATTGAACTGTATAGTTTTTATTAGTTTAATTTTTGCTTGTTTTTGCAATCACTGTTGTCATCAGTTTAAAATAATGGGTTATAAGATAGTATTTGGAAGCCTCAGGGTAACTTCAAATCTAAAAACATACAGTGGATATGCAAAAAAAAAAAAAAAAAAAAAAAAACCAACAAAAAAACAAACTAAAACATACCACCAGAGAAAATCACCTTAACTAAAAATAAGAGATGAAGGAAGGAAAGAAGGAGCAGAATTTCACAAAACAAGCAGAAAACAAATAACAAAATGACATGATTAAGTCTTTACTTATCACTAATAACACTGAATGTAAATAGTCTAAACTCCCTAGTGAGAAGATGTAGATGATCTGAATGGATTAAACAACAACAACAACAACAAAAAGGCTGGGCATGGTGACTCATGCCTGTAATCCAAGCACTTTGGGAGACTGAGGTGGGTGGATCACTTGAGGTCAGGAGTTTGAGGCTAGCCTGGCCAACATGGTGAAACCCTGTCTTTACTAAAAATACAAAAATTAGCCGGGTGTGGTGGTGCAAGCCTGTAATCCTAGCTACTTGGGAGGCTGAGGTAGGAAAATTGCTTGAACCCAGGAGGTGGAGGTTGCAGTGAGCCGCGATCACACCACTGCACTCCAGACTGGGCAACAGAGTGAGACTCTGTCTCAAAACAACAACAACAAAACAAACAAAAACAAAAACAAAAACAAAACCCAAAAAACAAAAACCAAGCACCAATAATCTGTTGCCTTCAGGAAACACACTTCACCTATAAAGACACACTTAGGTGGAAAATAAAGGATGGGAAAAGATATACCATGTCAATGGAAACCAAAAAAGAGCAGAAGTAGCTATCCTATAGCAGACAAAATAGATTTCAAGACACATACTGTATCAAGAGACAAACAAGGTTAGCATACAATGACAAAGGGGTCAATTTGGGGAGATATAGTAATTCCAAATATATATGCACTCAACACGGGAGTACCCTGATATGTAAAGCAAATATTATTAGAGCCAAAGAGAGAGTTAGACCCTAGTACAATAATAGCTGGAGGCTTCAATCCACGACTTTTGGTATTGGACAGATTTCCTAGACAGAAACTCAACAAAGAAACATTGGACTTAATCTGCACTATAGAACAAATGAACCTAATAGGTATTTACAGAATACCTATCATTCAATGGCTGCAGAACACATTTTTCTTCTTATCAAATTGATCATTCTCAAGAAAAGACCATATGTTAGATCACAAAACAAGTTGTAAACCATTAAAAGAAGTTGAAATAATATCAAGTATCTTCTCTGACCACAATGGAATAAAACTAGAAATCCGTAACAAGAAGAATTTTGGAAACTATACAAACACATGGAAATTAAACAATATGCTCCTGAATGACTAGTGAGTCAATAAAGAGATTAAGAAGGAAATTGAAAAATTTTTTGAAATGAATGATAATGGAAACACAGTATACCCAAACCTATATGATATGGTAAAAGAAGTAATAAGAGAAAAATGTATACCTATAATGGCCTACATCAAAAAAGAAGAGAAACTTTAGATAACTACCTAATGATACATCTTAAATAACTAAAAAAGCAAGCGCAAACCCAACCCAAAGTTAGTAGAAGACATGAAATAATAAAGATCAGATTGGAAAGAAATTATATTGAAAAGAAGAAAACAATACAAAAGATTAAAAAATGAAAAGTCGGTTTTTTAAGAAGATAAATTGACCCATTTTCTATTATTATAATTAATATTTCTTGAGATGGGGTCTTGCTCTGTTGCCCAGGCTGGAGTGCAGTGGTGTGATCTTAGCTCACTGCAACCTCCACCTCCTAGGTTCAAGTGATTCTCCTGCCTCAGCCTCCTAAGTAGCGGGGATTACAGGTGCATGCCACCACACCTGGCTAATTTTTGTATTTTTAGTGGAGATGGGGTTTCACCATGTTGGTCAGACTGGGCTCGAACTCCTGACCTCAAGTGATCTGCCTGCCTTGACCTCCCAAAGTGCTGGGACTACAGGTGTGAGCCACCACACCTGGCCAAAATTGACCCATTTTTAGCCAGACTAACTAAAAAAAACAGAGAAGACCTAAATAAATGAAATCGAAGATAAAAAATGAGACATTACAACTGATACCACAGAAATTCAAAGGACTATTAGAGGATACTGTGAGCAACTGTATGCCAATAAATCAGAAAACCTAGAAGCAATTGATGCATTCCTAGACACATACCATGTAGCAAGATTGAACCAGGAAAAAATCCAAAACCTGAGTAGGCCAATAATAAGTAATGTGATCAAAGTTATAATAAAAAGTCTCTCAGCAAAAAAAGCCCAGGACCCAACAACTTCCCTCCTGATTTTTTTCAAATTAGTATGAATTCTTTCAAACTATTTCAAAAAATAGAGGAGGCAGGAATATGTCTAAACCTATTATATGAGGCCAGGAATACCCTGATACCAAAATCAGACAAAGACCCATCAAAAAAAAGAAAATACAAGCTAACAACTTTGCTGAATATTGATGGAAACATCAACAAAACATGAGCAAACCGAATTCAACAACACATTAAAACGATCATTCATTAAGACCAAGTGGGATTTATCCTAGGGATGTAAGGATGGTTCAACGTACACAAATCAATCAATGTGATACATCATATCAATAGAATAAAGGACAAAAACCACATGATCATTTCTATTAGTGTTGAAAAACCATTTGAATAAATACATTCAATATCCCTTCATGATAAAAATTCTAAAAAATTGGATGTAGAAGAAACATATTTCAACATAATAAAAGCCATATACTACAGACTCATACCTAGTATTATACTGAATGGGGAAAAACTGAAAGCCTTTTCTCTAAGATTGGGAACACAAGAAGGATGTCCACTTTTACCACTATTATTCAACATACTACTGGAACTCCTAGCTAGAGCAATCAGACAAGAGACAAAAGTAAAGGGCATCCAAATTGGAAAGGAAAAAGTCAAATTATCCTTGTTTGTGGATGATGTGGTCTTATATATGGAATAACCTAAAGAGTCCAACAAAAAACGCTATTAGAAGTGATAAATAAATGAAAGTTTCCAGATACAAAATCAACATGCAAAATTCAGTAGCACTTCTATATGCCAACAGCGAAGAATGGGAAAAGGAAATCAAGAAAGTAATCCCAATTACAAGAGCTACAAATAAAATTAAATTCCTAGGAATTAATTTAACTGAAGAAGCGAAAAATCTCTTCAATGGAAACTATAAAACATTGATGGAAGAAATTGAAGAGGACACAAAAAATGGAAAGATATTCCATGTTCATAGATTGGAAGAATCAATATTGTTAAAATGTCTATACTACCCAAAGCAATCTTCAGATTCTATATGATCTCTATCAAACTACCAATGACATTCTTCACAGAAAGGGAAAAATCAATCCTAAAATTTATGTGGAAACACAAAAGGCTCAGAATAACCAAAACTATCCTGAGCAAAAAGAACACAACTCAAGGAATCACATTACTTGACTTCAAATTAAACTACAGGGCTATAGTAACCAAAAGAGCATGATATTGCCATAAAAACAGACACATAGACCAATAAAGAAAGAATAGAGAACCCAGAAACAAATCCATATACCTACAGTGAACTCATTTTTCACAAAGGGGCCAAGACTACACATTGGGGAAAAGACAGTCTCTTCAATAAATGGTGTTGCAAACACTAGATATCCACATGTAGAAGACTGAAACTAGACCCTTATCTCTCACTATATACAAGAATTAAATTACAATAGATGAAATAATTGAATCTAAGGACTCAAATTATGAAACTACTACAATAAAACACGGGAAACTCTCCAAGACATTGGAATGGGCAAACATTTCTTGAGTAATACCCCACAAGCACAGGCAGCCAAAGCAAAAATGGACAAATGCAACCACATCAAAGTAAAAAGCTTCCTTCCAGCAAAGAACAATCAACAACAGAAGAAGAAAACCCAAAGAATGGGAGAAAATATTTGCAAATTAACCATCTGACAAAGGATTTGTAAGCAGAACACACAAGGAGCTCAAACAACTCTATAGGAAAAAATCTAATAAACCAATTAAAATATAAGCAAAAGTTCTAAATAGACATTTCTCAAAAGACGACATACAAATGGCAAACACGCATATATAAAGGTGCTCAACATTATTGATCATCAGAGAAACGTCAATCAAAACTACAATGAGATATCATCTCACATCTGTTAAAATGGATTTTATCCGAAAGACAGGCAATAACAGGCTGGAGAGGATGTGGCAAAAAGGGGACTCTTGGACACTGTTTATGGGAATGTAAATTAGTACAACTACTATGGAGAACAGTTTGGGCCTTCCTCAGAAAAACTGAAAATAGAACTATCGTATGATCTAGCAAACCCACTGCTAAGTATATACCCCCAAAATAGGAAATCAGTATACTGAAGTATACCTGCACTGAAGTATACCTGCACAGTATACCTGCACTCCCATGTTTATTGCAGTTCCGTTCACAATAGCCAAGATTTGGAAGCAATCCAAGTGTCCATCAACAAATGAATGAATAAAAAAATGGTAAGTATACAAAATGGAGTACTATTCAGCCATAAAAAGAATGAGATCCTGTCATTTGCAGCAACATGGATAGAACTGGAGGTCATTATGTTAAGTGAAATAAGCCAAGCACAGAAAGACAAACTTTACATGTTCTCTCTTATTTGTGAAAGCTAAAAATTAAAACAATTGAACTTATGGAGATAGAGAATAAAAGGATGGTTATAAGAGGTTGGGAAGTATAGTGAGGTGGGTGTGCAGGGGTAGGGGGAATGGTTAATGAGTACAAAAAAATTTAGAATGAATAAGATCTAGTGTCTGATAACACAACAGGGTGACGATAGTCAATAATAATTGTACACTTAAAAATAACTAAAAGAGTATAATTATATTGTAAACCAAAAAAAAAAAAAAAAAAAAAAAACTGAGATGATGGATACCTCATTTACCCTGGTGTGATTATTATACATTGTATGCCTGTCTTAAAATATCCCATATATACCATAAATAAGTATATAAATCTATGTACCCATAAAAATTAAAGACAAAACAAAACCAAAACCACAGCCTTGCACAAAGGCTACTGCAACCTTAAACAAAAAATAGTTCTGCCAGGATATCTGCCCACCAACTGCCTGTCTAACCTTGGACTGGTGCCACCTTTGTTACTGATCCTTGTAACCAAAGATAATTGATTCAAAACAATTGTGTAATCCTTCTTATTTTTCTTTTTAAAACTTTTTTCTTCCCTTACTGTGTATTCACCCTTCTCTGAATACACACATAGTTTGTGACGGCATGCATATTCCCATTGCAATGCTCATTCTTGAATAAATACCACTTTCTTTTAGAGAGCTTTTCTTTACCTGTTATGTAAGTTGATATGACTCACATAACTGTTCCCAAACAGCTAAATTACTTTTCTCTGACTTCTGAATTACCCAATAGCAGGTTGGGGCCTGTAGAATGTTGGTACACAAAAGGGTTATGTATGTCTATAGTTTTTACAATGAAAATTATAGAACGTGAAAGTTAATTTGGTACATCGTGTCTGCTGGTGATATGCAGAAAGTACAGTCTGAGCTTTGTCCCAAGTGAAGTGCGTATCAGGTTCTTATAGTGGAAAGGCAAGGCATAAGACTCTTTTGAATATTAAAAGAAAACAAAAGTAAAGTAAATGCATTGTGAAGTACTGTCAGCTGAAAGGAATGTTGTTGTATTGAGTGTCAGTTCCAGGAAGTTACTCAAAACTTAAAGGTGTAGCAATCCTGTTTATACAGTTTCTCCTCCTATAGGCACTTTACTTCATCTTGAAACCCATAGGGAGTAATTGGAAAGAACATGGGTTTCAGGCAAGTTTTTAATTCTTTTCACAAATCCCCTTTTTATTTATCTTTAAAATAAAGATTGTTGCAAGAATGGA
Organism: Piliocolobus tephrosceles; assembly: GCF_002776525.5. Taxonomy (NCBI): domain Eukaryota; kingdom Metazoa; phylum Chordata; class Mammalia; order Primates; family Cercopithecidae; genus Piliocolobus; species Piliocolobus tephrosceles. The sequence goes on along the minus strand of NC_045440.1, from coordinate 133,363,846 downwards.
TTTAGATAATACATGCATGGTACTTAATACAGAGGAAGCATTAAGCACAGTAATTCCTGTTGTACAGAGCTCCACATGTAGGCAGTTCAGAGATACTTCCCAGGGCCCTGGCACTGGTGCCTGTCCCTCCTCCTGAAGTTGCCTTTCCTGGTGTCCAATGACTGAATTCTAAATTCAGCACATATACCAGAGGAATGCAAGCCAAAGAAGTTGTTATAGCTACAGTTGCTGGGAATCCATGAATCAAAGACTTGTTCAGCTAGTTCTGTATGTGAAAGGAAATGGGTGTGACACTGAAGAAGCCTTTTTAATTCTGATTCAGGAGATACATAATTAGATGCTACTTGATTTTGTTCCACAGATTTTTGGCTGAGACGGACTTGAGAGCTAAGGTTCTGTGATCCAGAACTGGTTCCAGACTTACTCTTTCGAAAATGAACAGGGCTCTCCCTGGGCTTATTTTTCCAGGATTGGAAATTGAATCAGGGACCCGTTGTTGAGAAGAGAACAGTGAGCAGAATCACATTGACCTGGTCCTAGAATTTGTCTGACAATTTCTGGTTGACTGCAGGAGGTCTGAAGACTGGAAGGGGCCTCACTCAGTTGTGCTATTTCTCTCTCTCTCTCTTTTTTTTTTCTATGAGATGGAGTCGCCCAGGCTGGAGGGCAGTGGTGCGATCACAGCTAACTACAACCTCTGCCTCCTGGGTTCAAGCAGTTCTCTGCCTCAGCCTCCCAAGTAACTGGTATTACAGGTGCCTGCCACCACTCCTGGCTAATTTTTGTATTTTCAGTAGAGACGGGGTTTCACCATCTTGGCCAGGCTGATCTTGGACTCCTGACCTTGTGATCCACCAGCCTCAGCCTCCTAAAGTGCTGGGATTACAGACGTGAGCCACCGCGCCCGGCCAATTGTGCTATTTCTCTACGGGACAAAAGGATATATAATCTGGTAAGTCCTAATGGGATCGGGGATGAAAAAGAAAAGGTACCATCATCAGAGACAAAGATGTTCAGAATGGGTTTGTGAAATGAGTCAAAGAATTTTCTTTTCCTACATAATTTGATTGAAAAAGAAGTTAAGTTCTTTTTAATAATGGAGAATTCCTGATAGCATGTAAGGCTAGGGAATATATCTTTGATACATTGTTGTACACGTCCAGTCTTGGAGAAACTTCTTATGTTCTTATTATTCTCTGTTGTCCAGTGAGCTCTTACGTGGCCCATATCAGACAGAATTGAAATGGTCACATCAGGACTTTTACATGAACTGTTGAAAATTCTGACTGTCTTCATTATTGAACATATTTAGAATGTTCAAAAACCGAATTCCTGTAGTTAGGAAATCCTATTCAATTTAATTGTAACAATACAATTATACTCTTAATTGTAACAATTATACTGTTTTAGCTATTTTTAACTGTACAATTATTGACTATAGTCACCCCATTGTGCTATCAAATACTAGATCTTATTCAGAAATACTAGATCTTATTCAGTCTAACTATTTTTTTGGTACTCATTAACCATCCCCACCTCCCTCCCACCCACTAATACCCTTCCCAGCCTCTGGTAACCATCATTTGACTCTCTATCTCCATAACTTCAATTGTCTTAATGTTTAGCTCTCATAAATAAGTGAGAACATGTAAAGTTTGTCTTTTTGTACCTGGTTTATTTACTTAATCACCTCTAGTCCCATCTATGTTGTTGCAAATGACAGGATCTCTTTTTTTTTTTTTTTTTTTGAGATGGAGTTTTGCTCTTGTTGCCCAGGCTGGAGTGCAACAGTGTGATCTTGGCTCACTGCAACCTCCACTTCCTGGGTTCAAGCGATTCTCCTGCCTCAGCCTCCCGAGTAGCTGGGATTACAGGCATGTGCCACCACATCCGGCTAATTTTGTATTTTTAGTAGAGACGGGATTTTTCCATGTTGGTCAGGCTGGTCTTGAACTCCCGACCTCAGGTGATCCACCTGTCTCAGCCTCCCAAAGTGCTGGGATTACAGGCATGAGCCACCGCGCCCAGCCGATCTCATTCTTTTTTATGGTTGAGTAGTACTCTGTTATGTATATGTACCACATTTTGTTTAACTGTTCATTTGTTGATGAACACTTGCATTGTTTCCCAATCTTGGCTATTGTGAACAGTGCTGCAACAAACACGGGAGTGCAGATATCTCTTCAATTTACTGTTTTTCTTTCTTTTGGGTGTATACCCAGTAGAGAGGTTGCTGGGTTGTATGGCATCTCTATTTTTAGCTTTTTGAGGAAGGTCCAAACTGTTCTCCATAGTGGCTGTACTAATTTACATTCCCACAAACAGGGTGTAAGGTTCTCTTTTTTCCACCTTCTCTCCAGCATTTTTTATTAACGGGTGAGATTTTAACAGGGGTGAGATTATATCTCATTGTAGTTTTGATTGCCATTTTTAACATGGGTGAGATTATATCTCATTGTAGTTTTGATTGCCATTTTTCTGATAACTAAAAATGTTGAGGACCTTTTCATATGAGTTTTTCATTTGTATGTATTCCTTTGAGAAATGTTTATTCAACTCTTTTGCCCATATTTTAATCCAATTGTTATATTTTTCCTATAGAGTTGTGTGGGCTCCTTATATTTTCTAGTTATTAATCCCTTTTCAGATGGGCAGTTTGCAAATATTTTCTCCCATTCTGTGGGTCGTATTTTCTGTTGCTGATTTTTCCTTTTGCTGGAAGGAAGCTTTGTAACTTAATGAGATCCAATTTGTCTATTTTTGCTTTGGTTACCTGTGCTTATGGTGTATTACTTAAGAAATTTTTGCCTAGACCAATGTCCTAGAGAGTTTCCCCAATGTTTTCCTGTAGTAGTTTCACAGTTTGAGGCTTTAGATTGAAGTCTTTAATCTATTTTGATTTTATTTTTGTACATGATGAGAGAGAGTGGTGTAGTTTCAGTCTTCTGCATATGAATATCCAGCTTTCCCAGCACCATTTATTGAAGATACTGTCTTTTCTCTAATGTATGTTCTTGGCACCTTGGTAAAAAATGAGCTTACTGTAGGTGTATGGATTTGTTTCTGGGTTCTTGATTATTTTTCTTTGGTCTATGTGTTTGTTTTCATGCCAGTACCATGCTGTTTTGGTTACTGTAGCTCTATAGTATAATTTGATGTCAGATAATATGATTCCTTGAGTTTTGCTCTTTTGCTTAGGATAGATTTGGTTATTCTGGGTCTTTTGTGTTTCCATATACGTTTTAGGATTGTTTTTTCTCTTTCTGTGAAGAATGTCATTGGTATTTTGATAGAATTTGCATAGAATCTGAAGATTGCTTTGGATAGTATGGACATTTTAACAATGTTGATTCTTCCAATCTATGAACATGGAATATCTTTTCATTTTTTTGTGTCATCTTTAGTTTCTTTCATCAATGTTTTATAGTTTTCATTGAAGAGATTTTTCACTTCTTCAGTTAAATTAATTACTAGGAATTTAATTTTATTTGTGGCTCTTGTAAATGGGATAACTTTCTTGATTTTCTTTTCTGATTCTTCGCTGTTGGCATATAGAAGTGCTACTGATTTTTGGATGTTGATTTTGTATCCTGTAACTTTAATGAATTTATAACTTTTTTTTTTTTTTTTTTTTGAGATGGAGTCTCACTCTGTCACCCAGGCTGGAGTGCAGTGGCGTGATCTTGGCTCACTCCAAGCTCTGCCTCCCGGGTTCATGCCATTCTCCTGCCTCAGCCTCCCAAGTTACTGGGACTACAGGCACCCGCCACCACGACCGGCTAATTTTTTCTACTTTTTAGTAGAGACGGGGTTTCACCGTGTTAGCCAGGATGGTCTCGATCTCCTGACTTTGTGATCCACCCACCTTGGCCTCCCAAAGTGCAGGGATTACAGGCATGAGCCACTGCACCTGGCCAATGAATTTATAACTTCTAATAGTTTTTTTTGTTGTTGGAATCTTTAGGTTGTTCCAAATATAAGACCACATCGTCTACAAACAAGGACAATATGACTTCTTCCTTTCCAATTAGGATGCCCTTTATTTTTTTCTTCTCCCCATTTAGTTAGTCTGTCATATATGACTTTTTATTATGTTGAGGTATGTTCCTTCTATACCCACTTTTCTGAGGGATTTTATCATCAAGGGATATTGAGTTTTATCAAGTGTTTTTCAGCATTAATGGAAATGATCACATGGTTTTTGTCCTTCGTTCTGTTGATATAAGGTATCACATTGATTGATTTGTGTATGTTGTACCATCCTTGCATCCCTGGGTCGTGATAAATAATGTTTTTAATGTATTGTTGAATTTGGTTTCCTAGTATTTTGTTGAGGATGTTTCCATCAATATTCATCAGAGATATTGGCTTGTAGTTTTTTGGAAGTTTCTTTGTCTTGTTTTTTATTAGGGTAATATTGGCCTTATAAAATAAGTTTGGAAGTATTCCCTTTTTGTCTATTTTTAAAAATAGTTTGAATAGGATTGGTATTAGCTCTTCTTTAAATGTTTGGTAGAATTCAGCATTGAATTCACTGGGTCCCAGGCTTTTATTTACTGGGAGACTTTTTATTACGGCCTTGCTCTCATTAACTCTGATTGATATGTTCAGGTTTTGGATTTCTTCAAGGTTCAATCTTGGTAGGCTGTATGTTTCTGGGAATTTATCAATTTCCTCTAGATTTTCCAATTTATTGGTATATAGTTGCTCATAGTAGCCACCAATAATCCTTTGAATTCCTGTAGTATCAGTTATAATGTTTTCTTTTTCATCTATGTTTTTATTTATTTGGGCCTTCTCTCTTTTTTCTTAGTCTGCCTAAAGATTTGTCTATTTTGTTTGTCTTTTCAACATAGCAACTTTCATTTCATTCATCTTTTATATAGTTTTCTTCATTTTAACTTTATTTCTGCTCTATCATTATTGTTTGTTATTTTCTACTAATTTTGGGTTTGGTCTGCTCTTGGTTTTCTAGTTCTTTAAAATGCATCATTAGGTTATTTATTTGAAGTTTTTCTTCTGATTTGATGTAGACACTTATAGCTATAAATTTCCCTCTTTGTACTGCTTTTGCTGTATCCCATGGGTTTTGGTATGTTTGCATTATCATTTGTTTCAAGAAATGTTTCGATTTCCTCATCAGTTTCTTCATTGGCCCATCAGTCATTCAGGAGCATATTGTTTACTTTCCATGTGTTTGTATAATTTCTAAAATTCCTATTATTGATTTCTAGTTTTATTCCATTGTGTTCAGAGAAGATACATTATATTATTTCAACTTTTTGAGTGTTTTAAGACTAGTTCTGTGACCTAAAATATGGTCCACTCTTGAGAATGATCCATGTGATGAGAACAAAAAACGTGTATTCTGCATCCATTGGATAAAATGTTCTGTAAATACCTATTAGGTTCATTTGTTCTGTAGTACAGATTGAGTCCAATGTTTCCTTGCTGATTTTCTGTCTGGGAGATCTGTCCAATGCTGAAAGCGAGGTGTTGAAGTCTCTAGCTATTATTGTATTGGGATCTACCTCTTTAGCTCTAATCTGAATCTAAATCTATTTTGTCTGATATAAGTATAGCTATTCCTGCTCTTTTTTGGTTTCCATTGTCACAAATATATTTTCCATTCTTATGTTTTTATTCCATGTGTATCTTTATAGGAGAAGTGTATTTCTTGTAGGTAACAGATCATTGGGTCTTGTTTTTTTAATTAATTCAATCACTCTATGTCTTTAGATTGGACAGTTTAGTTCATTTACATTTAATGTTATTACTAATAAGTGAGGATTTTTGGTATTTTATTTTTTGTTTTCTGGTTGTTTTGTGATCTTCTGTTTCTTCTTCATTTTCCTCTTCCTTTTAGTGAAGGTAATTTTCACTGATGGCATATTTTAATTTCTTGCTTTTCATTTTTTGCTTATTCATTGTATGTTTTTAGATTTGAAATTACTATGAGGCTTGCAAATGCTATCTTATAACTCATTATTTTAAATGAATGACAACTTAATAGTGATTGCATAAACAAACAAACACAAAAAGAAGACTAATAAAAACTCTACACTTTAACTTTGTCTCCCTGCTTTTTAACTGTTTGTTGTTTCTCTTTATGTCCTATGGTACTATGTCTTGAAAGTTGTAGTTGTTTTTGATTGGTTTATCATTTGGCCTTTCTACTTAAGATAAGAGTAGTTTACACACCACAATTACAGTGTTACAATATTATGTGTTTTTCTGTGTGCTTCCTACTACCATTGAATTTTGTACCTTCAGATGATTTCTTCTTGCTCATTAACATCCTTTTTTTTCAGACTGAACAACTCCCTGTAGTATTTCTTTTAAGACAGGTTTGGTGTTGATGAACTCTCTCAGTTTTTTTCTGTCTAGGAAGGTCTTTATTTCTCCTTCATCCTTGAAGCATATTTTTTGCCAGATATACTATCTAAGGTAAAAGTTTTTTTTCCCCTTCAGCATATTAAATATGTCATGCCACTGTCTCTTGGCCTGTAAGGTTTCCAGTGAAAAGTCTGATACTAGACGTATTGGAATTTTATTGTTTGCTATGTTTTCTTTTCTTTTGCCATTTTAGGATTCTTAGTTTATGCTTGATATTTGGGAGTTTGATTATCAAATATCTGAGGTAGTCTTCTTTGGGTTAAATTAGCTGGGTGTCCTGTTACCTTCTTGTACCTTATACTTGAATATTGGTATCTTACTCTGGGTTTGGGAAGTTCTCCCTTTGCATAAACTTTCTACACTTATCTCTTTCTCAATCTTCTCTTTAAGGCCAGTAACTCTTAGATTTGCCCTTTTGAGGCTATTTTCTACATCTTGTAGCATGCTTCTTTCTTTTTTCTTTTGTCTCCTTTGACTATATATTTTCAAATAGCCTGTTTTCAAGATCATTAATTCTTCCTTCTGTTTGATCAATTCTGTTATTAAGAGATGCTGATGCATTCTCCTGTAGGTCAATGTATTTTTCAACTCCAGAATTTCTGCTTCTTTTTAATTATTTCAATTTCCTTAAAAAATGTATCTGATAGAATTCTGAATTCCTTTTATGTGTTATCTTGAATTCTTTTGAGTGTCCTCAAAACAGCTACTTTGAATTCTTTGTTTGAATGATTACATATCTCTGTCTCTCTGGGATTGGTCCCTGATGCCTTATTTAGTCTATTTGGTAAGGTTATGTTTTCCTGAATAGTCTTTTTTTTTTCTTAATTCAAAATTACATTTTATTGCAGAATTGAAAAATAGTTTTCCTTATAGGCTTCCTGGACTAGAGACTTACATTTTCTTTCTTTCTTTTTTAAATTATATATATATTTTCTTTTTCTATACTTTTATTTTAAGTTCAGGGGTACATGTGTAGGTTTGTTATATAGGTAAACTTGTATCATGGGAGTTTGTTGTACAAATTATTTTGTCACCAAGGTATTAAGCCTAGTACCCATTTGTTATTTTTCCTGATCCTCTCCCTCCTCCCACCCTCCATCCTCTACCTTCCAGTAGGCCCCAGTGTGCATTGGTCCCCTCCATGAGTCTATGTGTTCTCATCATTTAGCTCCCACTTATAAGTGAAAACATGCGGTATTTGGTTTTCTGTTTCTGTGTTAGTTTATTAAGGATAATGGCCGCCAGCTCCACTGGGAGCTGTCCTTGATCTTGTTCTTTTTTTGGCTACATAGTATTCCATGAGGTATATGTACCACATTTTCTTTATCCAGTCCACAGTTGATGGGTATTTAGGTTTATTCCATGTCTTTGCTATTGCGAATAGTGCTGCAATGAACATATGCAAGTATGTGTCTTTATTATAAAATGATATCTATTCTTTTGGGTATATACCCAGTAATGACCTTGCTGGGTCAGATGGTGCTTCTGTCTTTAGGACTTTGAGGAATCACCAAATTGTCTTTCACAATAGTTGAACTGATTTACATTCCCATCAACAGTGTATGAGCATTCCTTTTTCTCCACAACCTTGCCAGCATCTGTTATTTTTTGACTTTTATTAATAGCCATTCAGGCTTGTGTCAGTTGATATCTCATTGTGGTTTTGATTTGCATTTCTCTAATGATCAGTGATGTTGAGCTTTTTTAAAATAAGATTGTTGGCCACATGTATGTCTTTTTTTTGAAAAGTGCCTCAGCAAATATTGCTGCCTGATCCTTCCTCTGGAAGCTTCGTCTCAGAGGGGCACCCAGCTGTATAAGGTGTCAGTCGGCCCCTACTGGCAGACGTCTCCCAGATAGGCTACACAGGGGTCAGGGACTCCCTTGAGGAGGCAGTCTATCTGTCCTCAGAGCTCAAACTCTGTGCTGGGATAACCACTGCTCTGTTCAGAGCTGTCAATCAGGGACGTTTAAGTCAGCAGAAGTTTCTGCTCCCTTTTGTTCAGCTATGCCCTGCCCCCAGAGGTGGAGTCTACAGAGGCAGACAGCCCTCGTTGAGCTGCAGTGGGCTCCACCCAGTTTGAGCTTCCTGGTGGCTTTGTTTACCTACTCAAACCTCAGCAATGGCAGACACCCCTCCGCCAGCCCAGGCTGCCAGCTGGCAGTTCAATCTTGGACTGCTGCACTAGCACTGAGCAAGGCTCTGTGGGTGTGGGACCTGCCGAGCCAGGCGCAGGATATAATCTCCTGGTGTGCTGTTTGCTAAGACCATTGGAAAAGTGCAGTATTAGGGCAGGAATGTCCCAATTTTCCAGGTACAGTCTGTCACGGCTTCCCTTGGCTAGGAAAGGGAAATCCCCCAACCCCTTGCACTTCCCTGTTGAGGCAACACCCTGCCCTGCTTGGGCTCACCCTCTGTGGACTGCACCTACTATGCAACCAGTCCCAGTGAGATGAACCAGGTACCTCAGTTGAAATGCAGAAATCACCTGTCTTCTGCATCCATCACGCTGGGAGATGCAGACTGGAACTGTTGTTATTCGGCCATCTTGGAACGATCCTCTGCAAACCATCCTTTTCATATATGTTGTTTTTACCTTCAGTGTAGACTAGGACCTGATCATTTCTCATTACTTTGAGTGCAATGCCCTGGCCTACCCTGTCATTAATGATTACCTGTATTATTGCAAAACTGCCCTACTAGACTTCCCACTTCTGCCTGAACTCCCTTACTGCAGGCTAATGTCAACCCAGCCGCCATAGACATCTCTCTGCAAAAGATGCATCAGATATGTCACTTGTGTGCTCAAATCCCTCCAAAGGCTTTTAATGTCACTTCAAGTAAAAGAGAGTGATGAAAATGACCGACAGGGGCCTTCACCAACTTGCCTTCAGTTTCTTCTGACCTCATCTTCTTTCCTTTCCACCTCACATATTCCAGGCATGCATTGCTTCTAAATCTTTGCACTTGCTGATTTCTCTACCTGGAATTCTTTTCTCCACATAATGTTCATTGTTTATACCTTGCCTCCTCTACATTATTGTTCAACTGTCACTTCTCAGTGTGGCTTTCTCTGTAAAACTGCAAACACCAACATATTCTCTACCACTACTCATATCACCTTAACATAAACCCCGCCTTCCCTCTGGCCCTTTAGTTGATGACAGTATTGAGCCCTTCCTTCTTGTTATTTAGAGTATCCCTGGGTTAGAGGTGAGGAGATACCCAGGATTTCCTACTCTAACCATAAGGGGCAATGAATTTCACAGCAGTGCCTCTGTCAGAAGCCTAAATTGTCTTTAGAAGCCCAAAGTTGGAAGCCAGGTGTGGTGGTGTGTGCCTATAATCCCAGATGCTAGGTAGGCTGAGGTGGGAGAATCACTTAAGCCCAAGAGTTCAAGACCAGTCTGGGCAACATGGCAAGACTCTGTCTCAAAAACAACAAAAAAATGAACTCAAAGTTGAGAAAGTTATAATCTAGTCACTATTTTAAGTTAAGACCTGCTAATCTCATATGTAGATCTTTTCCTTTAGGGGAAATATCAATAATTGGTGAGAGTTTAACCATTTTCTTCCTTTCCCAACTGATGCTCTCCTTTCATCTCCTCCTAGCAACATGCCCTCCATGTTTGAACGCATTAGCAAAAATTTGATCAAAGAGATTGGAAGCAAAGACCTGACACCTGTCAAATACCTACTGAATGCCACCAAATTACGTCAGTTTGTTATATTACGAAAGAAGAAGGATTCTCGTTCATCTATTTGGGGACAATCTGACTATATTCCAGTTGAATTCTCCCTCAATGATATCCTGGAGCCAAGTTCTTCAGTCCCAGGTATTGTCAGCCAGAGGCCTAGGAGGTGAGGGGTGAAAAACATGGGTGGTCAGAAAAAGATGGCCCAGCATCCAAAAATAACTGAGCACCTAGAAAGGAACTTTCAGGACTAGCCTTGCCTGTAGACAAGGGGCAAGAAACAAAGACAAATTGAGAATCCTACTAATTATCTGGATGTAGGCATTCATTAGGTCATTTAATATTTGCATCAGGCTCATGAGGATATTATCCCCGTTTTACGTAAGAGTAAACAGAAGGTTATACAATTATCTGTTCAAAGTTAGGTACCTGGGGGCTGGGCACTGTGGCTCATGCCTATAATCCCAGCACTTTGGGAGACTGAGGCGGGCAGATCACTTGAGGCCAGGAGTTCGAGATCAGTCTGGTCAACATGCCGAAACCCAGACAGGGTGGTGCATTCTTATACTCTCATATACTCGGGAGGCTGAGACTCAATAATTGCTTGAGCCCAGAAGGTGGAGGTTGCAGTGAGCTGAGACTGCACCAATGCACTCCAGCCTGGATGACAGAATGAGACTCTGTCTCAAAACAACAACCACCACCAAACAAAAAACAGTTACATCCCTGGGAACTGGTAGAACTGTGATCCAAACCCAGGTCTGTCTGGCTCCACATCCCAAACATTTTCAGACCCTGTGTGCTGCCCTCTGCGGCTGGGTGCTGTGCCTGCTGCAGAGGAGACAGTGTGCGTGGAAGGATGATCCCAGGGGTCTTCTGGACACTGTACATTTGACATCACTATTTCTCAGGGTGAAGATTTTATCTCTGTCACACAGTGCCCCTTTAAACATGTAAACATTTTCTGTCTGTAGTAATTTACATTCAGTTGATTAGTTAGTTTTCAACAGAGTTTTAAATGAGTGGGAGGGTTGGGGCAAAATAGGTCTTTGTGATTTCATTCTGCTCACCAGCTGTTCTTGGCTAAACCTTTGAATTCTTGAATGAATTCTTGGCTAAACCTCTGGTCATCTTTTCTTTCCCAGAAACTGTTGTGACAGGACCGTTCCACTTCAGTGACATTGTGATACAGAAGCATAAGGCTGATGTGAGTGTGAATGTTGGTGTAGAAGTGAGTGTGTCAGGGGAGGCCTCTGTGGACCATGGATGCTCCCTTGAGTTTCAAATTGTTACCATCCCATCTCCAAACCTGGAAGACTTTCAAAAAAGGTGAGGCCATGGGAGAGGAAGGGGATGGATCATCAGTATCCCAGGGGGTGCTATCCTTGAACACAAAAATACATCAGCAAGTCTTGTTGCAGGAATGAAAATCAAGATGATTTTGCTACTCTTTTTAAGTATTCATACCTTCCTTTACTCAAGTAATAGCTATTAGTTACCTAACAAATACTTTATTAGAGCAGTAACTACCCACTACTGTGTTGTTATTCATTGGGGATAGAATGAAAACAAGACAGATGTAAATACCTGTCATAAAGCAGCTTACATTTAGTGGAGACAAGGGATGGGCAGGGAGTAAGAAAATAAGCATAAAAAATAAATTAACAAAGTATTAATTTAAGTGAGACAAAGACTCTAAAACTGTTTATTTAAATAACATGTACATTACTGTCTTGGGATTTATTTTTATTTTTTTAAGCTCTATTGAGATATAGTTGACAAATAAAATTGTGTGAATTTAAGGTGTACAATGTGATGATTTGATGTTTGTATATATTGTGAAAAGACCACAATAAAGGCAGTTAACATATTTATGACTTCACCTAGTTATCGTTTTTTTTTTTTGTGGTGAGAACATTTAATATCTACTCTCAGCAAATTTCAAATATACAATACAGTATTGTTAGTCTGTGTTCCTTTTGACCAATGCCCCCACATTCCCCTGACTTCCTAACCCCTGCTAACCACCATTATATTTTGTTTCTATAAGTTTGACTTTTACAGGTTCCACATATATGTGAGATTATACAGTATTTGTATTTCTCTGTTTGACTTTTATTTAGCATAAAGCCATCAAGGTTTATCCATGTTGTTGCAAATAGCAGGGTTTCTTCCTTTTTTATGGCTGAATAATATTCCACTGTACACACATACCATGATTTCTTTTTCCATTCATCTGCTGACAGGCACTTAGGTTGTTTTGGTGTCTTGGTTTTTGTGAATAATGCTGCAATGAACATAGAAGTGCAGATATGTCTTTGAACTACTGATTTAGTTTTCATTGGCTGTATACCCAGAAATGGGATTGCTGGATCATATGGCAGTTCTAGTTTTAGTTTTTTGAAGAACCAACATACTGTTTTCCATATGGCTATATCAATTACATTCCAACTAATAGCATACAAGGATTTCCTTTAATTCACATCTTTGCCAACACTTATCTTTTTGTTAAAAGCCATCCTAACAGATGCGAAGTTTTGTCTCATTGTGGTTTTGATTTGTATGTCCCTGATAAGTAATTTTGAGCACCATTTCATGTGCCTGTTAGCTTATTTGTATATCTTTTTTTGGAGAAAATATCTATTTAGGTCCTTTGCCCATTTTTTAGATAAAGATTTTTGTTTTTGTTTTTGCAATTTAGCTATATGAATTCTTTATGTATTTTAGATATTAACCCATTATCAGGTTTGCAAATATTTTTGATCATTCTGTTGGTTGCATTTTCACCCTGTTGATTGTTTCCTTTGCTGTGCAGAAGCTTTTTAGTTTGCTGAATACCACTTTTCTTTTTTTAGCTGCTGGTGCTTTTGGTGTCATGTCAAACAAATTGTTGCCATAACCAATCTTGAGGACCTTTCCCCCTGTATTTTCTTCTAAAAATGTTTTAAGGTTCTGTATCGTATATTTAGGTTTCTAATCAACTTGGAGTTGATCTTTGTGTATAAGGTAAGGACCCAGTTTCAGTCTTTTGCATGTGAATATCCAGTTTTCTCAACACCATTTTTTGAAGACACTATCCTTTTTTTTTCTTTTTTTTGAGACGGAGTCTTGCTATGTCACCCAGGCTGGAGTGCAGTGGCCGGATCTCAGCTCACTGCAAGCTCCGCCTCCCGGGTTCACGCCATTCTCCTGCCTCAGCCTCCCTAGTAGCTGGGACTACAGGCGCCCGTCACCTCGCCCAGCTAGTTTTTTTGTATTTTTTAGTAGAGATGGGGTTTCACTGTGTTAGCCAGGATGGTCTCGATCTCTTGACCTCGTGATCCACCCGTCTCGGCCTCCCAAAGTGCTGGGATTACAGGTTTGAGCCACGGCGCCCGGCCGAAGACACTATCCTTTATCCCACTGTCTATTCTTGTCATGCTTGTCAAATATTAATTGATCATACACATATGAGTTTATTTCTTGGCCCTCTACTCGATTCCACTAGTTTATATGTCTGTTTTTATGCAAGTGCTGTAAGTTTTAACTTCTGTAGCTTTGTAATATAATTTGAAATCAGGAAGTATGGGGTGTCTAGCTTTGTTTTTTCTTGAGATTGCTTTAGCTATTCTGGGTCTTTCCATAAGAGTTTTAGGATTATTTTTTCTATTTCTGTGAAGATTGTCGTTGGTATTTTGATAAGAATTGCATTGAATCTATACATTGCTTTGAGTAGTATGACATTTTAATAATATGAATTCTTCTTATCCATGAGCACAAAAATTTTGCTGTTTATTTTTGTCTTCTTTAATCAATTTTGTAGTTTTCAGTATATAGACCTTTCGCCTCCTTGGTGAAATGTGTTCACAAGTATTTTATTATTTTTGATTCTATTATAAATGGATTTTTTTTTTTTTTTTTTTTTTTTTAGACAGAGTCTCACTCTGTCACCCAGGCTGGAGTGCAATGGCATGATCTTGACTCACTGCAACCTCTGCCTCCCAGGTTCAAGCAATTCTCCTGCCTCAGCCTCCCAAGTAGCTGCGATTACAGGTGCCTGCCACGATGCCCAGCTAATGTTTTGTACTTTCAGTAGAGATGGGGTTTTTGCCATGTTGGCCAGGCTGGTCTCGAACTCCTGACCTCAGGTGATCCACCTGCCTCAGCCCCCCAAAGAGCTGGGATTACAGGCGAGAGTCACCATGTCCAGCCTATGAATTGATTTTTAAAGATAGTTCATTGTTAATTTATAGAAATACAACTGATTTTTAATGTTGATTTTGTATCCCGCAACTTGACTGCATTTATTTATCAGTTCTAATATTTTTAAAATGAAGTTTTTAGGATTTTCAATGTATAAGATAATATCATCTATAAACAGAGACAATTTTACTTCTTTCTTTCTTTTTTTTTTTGAGACGGAGTCTTGCTCTGTCGCCCAGGCTGGAGTGCAGTGGCCAGATCTCAGCTCACTGCAAGCTCCGCCTCCCAGGTTTATGCCATTCTCCTGCCTCAGCCTCCCGAGTAGCTGGGACTACAGGCACCTGCCACCTCGCCCGGCTAGTTTTTTGTATTTTTTAGTAGAGACGGGGTTTCACTGTGTTAGTCAGGATGGTCTTGATCTCCTGACCTCGTGATCTGCCCGTCTCGGCCTCCCAAAGTGCTGGGATTACAGGCTTGAGCCACCACGCCCGGCCAATTTTACTTCTTCCTTTCCTATTTAGGTGCCTTTTATTTATTTATTTTTCTCTAATTTCACTGGCTAGCATTTCCAGTGCCATACTGAAGAGAAGTGGTGAGGGTAGACATTCTTGTTTTGTTCCTTATTTTAAAGGAAAAGCTTTTCAACATTGAGCATAATGTTAGCTGTGGACTTTATTATGACCATGTATAGCCTTCATTGTGTTAAAGTACATTTCTTCTATATCTCATTTGCTGAGAGTTTTTATCATGACAGGATGATAAATTTCATCAAATGCTTTTTCTACATCTACTGAGATGATCATATGGTTTTTGTCCTTGATTATGTTAATATGTTGTATTGTATTTATTGATTTGCATGTGTTGAAACATCCTTTCATTCCAGGGATAAATTCCATTTGATTATGGTGTATGATCCTTTTAATGTGCTGTTAAATTTGGTTTGCTAAAATTTTGTTAAGGACTTTTGCATCTATGTTTATCAGATATATTGGCCTGTAATTTTCTTTTCTTGTTGTAATGTCCTTATCTGGCTTTGGTATTAGAGTAATGCTGGCCTTGCACTACAAATATGAATTATTCTTTCCTCTTCAATTTTTTGGTTTGAGCAGCATTGATGTAATCTTCTTTAAATGTCTAGTAGAATTCACCAGTGAAGGCATTTGGTCATGGGCATGTTTTTTGGGAGCTTTTTGATTACTGATTCAATTACCTTACTTGTTAATGATATGTTTATATTTTCTGTTTCTTCATGAGTCAATCTCAATATGTCATGTTTCTAGGAATTTATCCATTTCTCTTAGATGCCCCAGTTTGTTGATATATAATTGTTGATAATAGGCTCTCATGATCTTTTTTATTTCTGTGGCATCATTTGTATGTCTCCTTTTAACTATAAATTTATTTATTGGAGTTCTTCTTTCTTGGTTTGTCTAGCTAAGGGGTTGTCAATTTTTAATTTTTTTCAGAAAATCCCTCAATTTTATTACCTTTTCTATTGTTTTTCTATTTATTCTGCTCTAATCTTTTTTTTTTTTTTTAGACAGAGTCTTGTTCTGTTGCCTAGGTTGGAGGGCAGTGGTCAGTGGTGTGATCTTCGCTCACTGCATGCCCCGCCTCCTGGGTTCACGCCATTCTCCTGCCTTAGCCTCCCAAGTAGCTGGGACTACAGGCACCCACCACCACACTCGGCTAATTATTTTTTTTTATTTTTTATTTTTTATTTTTAGTAGAGATGGGGTTGCATCGTGTTAGCCAGGATGGTCTCGGTCTCCTAACCTCTTGATCTGCCCACCTTGGCCTCCCAAAGTGCTGGGATTACAGGTGTGAGCCACTGTGCCCAGTCTGTTCTTCTTTTCTAGTTCTTTAAGGTATAAAGTTAGGTTGTTGATCTGAATTATTTCTATTTTCTTAATGTGGGTGTTTATAAACTTTCCTCTTAGAACTGCTTTTGCTGTATCCCATAAGTTTTGGTATGTTGTGTTTTCATTTTTGTTTGTCTAAGATATTTTTTGAATTCCCTTTTGATTTCTTCTTTGACCCACTGATTGTTCAGTTTAATTTCCACATATTTGTGAATTTTCTGAAATTCCTTGTTATTTCTAGTTTTGTGCCATTGTTATTGGAAAAGATACTTGAAATAATTTTTGTTTTCTTAACTTTGTTAAGACTTGTTTTGTGGCCTAACATATGGTCTATCTTGGAGAATGTTCCATGTGCTCTGGAGAAGAATTTGTATTCTGCTGCTGTTAGATGGAATATTCTGTATATGTCTGTTAGGTTCATTTGGTTTATAATATTTTTTTCAAGTCTTATATTTTTGCATTGACTTTTTTTCTGGGTGATGTGGCCATTAGAGTGGGTATTAAAGTCTCTTACTAATTTTGTATTGCTGTTTATTTCTCCTTTTAATTTTGTTAATATTTGATTTGTATATTTATGTGCTCTGATGTTTGGTGCATATTTATAGTAGTATCATTATATAATGACATTCTTCTATCTTGTTACAGTTTTTGACTTAAGTCCATTTTATCTGACATATATGTATATACATAAATATATATATAATGTGTGTGTATGTGTGTGTGTCTATGTAAGTATGGCCATCCTTGTTCTTTTTTGGCCATCTTTTGCATTAGAATTTCTTTTTCCATCTCTTCCCTTTCAGCTTGTGTGTCCTTAAAGCTAACACGAATCTCTTTTAGGCAGCAAGTCATTGGATCTTGCTTTCTTATATATTTATCCACTCTGTCTTTGTTTGGAAAATTTAATCTGTTTACATTTATTATAAGTATTGATAGGTAACTACTTGCTATTGTCATTTTAATTATTTTATGACTTTTATAGTTTTTTCTTTCCTTTTTTCTCACCTGCCATCTTCCTTTGTGGTTTGATTACTTTTTGTGGTAGTATGCTTGATTCCTTTCTCTTAATCTTTTGCATATCTACTACAGGTTTTTCCTTTGTAGTTACAATGAGACTTACATAAAATATCTTATAGTTATAATATCCTATTTTATGCTGATAACTTAATTTTGGGGGGTTAATTTTTTTGGGGGGTCAATCTATTTGGGATATTTTTGAGACAGTCTCACTGTGTCACTCAGGCTGGAAGCAGTGGCACAATCTCAGCTAACTGCAACCTCTGCCTCCTAGATTTAAGCAATTCTCATGCCTCAACCTCCCAAGTACGTGGGACTATGGGCGTGTGCCACCACAACTGGCGAATTTTTTGTATTTTTATTAGAGACAGGGTTTTGCCGTATTAGCCAGGCTGGTCTTGAACTCCTGGCCTCAAGTAATCTGCCTGCCTTGGACTCCTAACATGCTGAGATTACAGACATGAGCCACTATGCCTGGCCTTCAGCTTAATTTTGATTGCATAAAAAGCATTATACCTTTACTTCTTCCCCTCATTGATATTTTAGGTTATTGATATTATGATTTACATATTTTTATATTGTATATCTCAAAACAAATTATTGTAGAGTTTTTAAAATATACTTAAAACATTTTTATACCAGAGTTGAAAATCATTTATGTACCACATTTAGAATATTACAGAATTCTGACTCCATATATTTTCCTTCACTGATGAATTTTACACATTCATGTGTTTTATGTTGTTAATTAACATATTTTCATTTCAACTTGAAGAACTCCCTTATGCATTTCTTGTAAGGTGCTCTGCCCTCATGAATGGATTAATATCATTATCATGGGAGTTGGGTAGTTTTTGCAGGAGTGGGCTCTTGACAAAAGGGTGAAGTTCAGCCCTTATATTCTCTTTGTCTTGTGTGTTTGCTTCTGCTTTTCACTATCTTCTATGAGATGACATAACACCAAATGCTGGTGCCATGCTCTGAGGCTTCCCAGCCTCCAGAATCATGAGCCAAATAAACTTCAGTTTTATATAATTTAGCCAGTCTGTCATATTCTCTTACAGCAACAGAAAACAGAACAAGACAGTAGTTTTTTTTTCTTTCAGTATCTTGAATATATCATCCTTTCCTAGCCAGGTTTCTCCTAAGAAATTTGCTGATTGTCTCATAGATACTCCCCTGTATGTAATGAGTAGCTTTTCTCTTGTTATGCTCAATATTTTCTCTTATCTTTGACTTTTGATAATTTAATTGTAATATGTCTTGGTGTAGACCCTTTTGGGTTCAACCTATTTGGGAAATTTTTAGTGTCACAAATCTTGATGCCCCCTTCTTTCTCAAAATTTGGGAGTTTCCTCCTTTCCTCTCCTCTCCTCTCCTCTTCTCTCTGCTCTTCTCCTCTCCTCTCCTCTCTTCTGTGACAGTGTCTTGCTCTGTCACTGAGGCTGGAGTGCAATGGCACGATCCTGGTTCACTGCAGCTTCTACCTCCTGGGCTGAAGAGATCCTCCCACCTCAGCTAGGACCTGTAGTCCTAGCTACTCAAGGTGTGTGCCACCAACTTGCTTAAATTTTTTTTTTGGAGAGACATGGTCTCAATATTATGCTCAGGCTGGTTGTGAACTCCTGGACACAAGTGATCCTCCAACCTTGATCTCCCAAAGTGCTGGGATTATAGGTGTAAGCCACTGCCCCTGGCTATCATTATTTCTACAAATAGGCTTTTTATCTCTTTCTCACTCTCTTATGTTTCTGGAGAATATTATATTTTGTTTCACTTGATGGTATCCCATAAGTGCCATATTTATTTTTTCACTCTGCATTCTGTTTTCTTTGTATTCCTCTGACTGGGTACTTTCAAATTGTCTTTGAGTCCACTAATTCTTCCTTTTGCTTGATTGAATCTGCTGTTGAAACTTTCCTAATTTTTTTTTCAGTTTAGTTACTGTATTCTTTATCTGTAGGATTTTTTTAATGGTTTCTATTTCTTTGTGGAACTAATTTTGTGTATTGTTTTCTTAATTTTGTTTCATTGTCTATCTGTATTTTCTTGTAGTTCATTGAACTTCTGAATTCTTTGTCAGTTTGTTTATAGATCTCCATTTCTTTAGAGTCAGTCGTTGGCGTTTTATTAGTTTCCTTTGGTGGTATAATGTTTTCCTGATACCTCATAATCCTTGTATCTTGCATTTCTTTTTGTGCTTTTGAGGCAGCAGCCACCTTTTCTAGCCTTAACAAGTTCATATCAGTAGAGATAGACCTTCACCAGTCAGTCCAGCCTTTGGTTCTAGATGGACTGGGTGTTAGTGTTCATGAGTAAGTGTGGCTTGGTATTCACACTCTCTAGTTGGTGCAGCCACTGCCCACACTCTGAGGTGGAACTGCTGGTTGTGCTCATGGTTGGGCTGGATCACTGGCTGGGTTCTGTGATCAGGAAGAGCTGTTGGCTGGGCTCTGCATTCAGGCAGGGCTACTGGCTGGGCTCCCTCATAGGGTGGGGATTTTGACTGGCTTTGTGGTCAAGTGGGGCCACTGGCCGGACCCCACAATCACCTCTTGTCAGATGTTGTTGCAGCCTATGCTCCTTGTGGTACTGTTATTTAGGGTATATAATTGGGCAGGGCTTTAGGCTGGGCTCTGAAATTGCCCCTGGTTGGGTGGGGGCCTATGAAGTGCTCCCTGACTGGATGTGCTGCTGGCTGAATGCCATGTTCAGATGGAGCCACAGACTAGGTTTTGTAATTGGTGGTGGTCTCAGGCTGTGCTTTGTAGTTGGGCAGGCCACAGGCTGGGCTCCATGTGTGGGAAGAGGCATAGGCTGCACTGTGTGTTTGTGCTGGGTCACTGACTGGGAACTTGATCCAGGTAGGGCTACTCACTTTGCTCCATGGTCAGTCATGGTCACTGAACTCCCAGATTGGCTGGGTTTGTAGCCTGTGTCCCACATTTGGGTGTGGTTGCAGGCAGAACTTCAAGGCTGTGTTGGGTTCTTGATCAGGCTCCTTCATGAGGCAGGGTAACAGACTATGCTCCACAGTTAGGCAGAGTCACCAGCTTGACTTCCTGCTTGAGTGGGGCCTGGGGCTGGGCTCTGAACTTGGAAAGCATCACTGTTTGGACTTCCTGGTCAGGCCAGGGCAGAGGCTGTGCTCTGCAGTTAGGTGTGGTTGCTGGCTGGCCTTCCTATTTGGGCAAAGTCTTAGGCTGGGCCCTGAGGCTGGGCAGAGTTGTGGAGGATCCTTGGTCAGTTGGGGCCAGAGGCTGTGCTCTATAGTTAGGCAGCATTGCTGGCCGGCTTTCCTGTCTCACAAGGAACTTAGGTTGGGCTCTGAGACTGACCTCCACAGTGAGGCTATACTACTGGCTAAGGATGCAAGCCGGACAGAAACTGCCTACCATACTTCCTGGCCAGACAATTTGGTTGGCTTGGGTCTGCAGGTGGGCAAGCTGCTGGCTGGTCTCTCTGATTGGGTGCCACTGCTAGTAGGAATGCAGTGTCACTGCCAAGATCCATGCAGTGATTGCTGAAGCCTTGACCACTTCTTTGCTTCTAGGTGACCCAGGTGGTCTAGTCCTGCCGATTCCCTCAGTGTTCTCTGTGACATGGGACAGAGCTGGACCTCCTAGGATGTGCTTGGAATGCTTCTTGAAGCTGGATATCTACTTTGGCTCTCTTTTTTCCCGTTGAAGAGATTGTGGGCCCAGGGAAACTCCATCCATGTTGTGATGGCACTTGGGGGAAGGGTGATGCTGCCAAAGTAAAACTCTTACTCTTACCCTTCTAATGAAGGGTGAAACACCAAGCTTGGTGTTTTCAGGATAAGGGGCAAGGTCGGTGAGTTGGAAGCCTAGACAACCAGGATAAAGGAGATATAACATGAAGCTTGGAAGATAAGTAGATGTCACATAACATAGCATCTAAGGACATGGTAAGAAGACAGCAATGACAAAACCTAATATTGTGTGCTCAGTAACCTCCTCTACTGAAAGGCAAATTAAGAATCCCTCAATATTCCACATGACTATTATCTAGGACACTGACTCCATGGGTGCCTCGAGTAGAATAAAAGTTGAGCCTCAGAAAGAACTGAAATAGAAATGAAATCTGTCTTTAGTACTTCAAACCATTCATATGTATCCCCAGAAACTACATCATCAAGTCAGCCCTACCAATCCACCCACCAAGGACAGTAAATCTGTAAAGGTCATAAAATCATCCAGAGTCTTCCCTGCTTCGTGCCACTTTATCTGTCTGCTCTCCAGCCCACCCTGATTATGCTAATGGACACGTTCGATGTGAATACCCAGCTTTGACAACAGGACTTCCTAAAGACCGTTCTCAATCATCTGGACCTGTCTGCTTCTAGCCCTTTTTCTTCTGAGAGATCCTACTGTTGAAATTCTATAAATTACCCCTTAACAGGATCAGTATAATTTAGCAAAATGCAGATGCCTTTAACAATATGGTATATATACTCTCACACCTGAACCACCATCAATGGGATCTCCTCCATTCTGTATGTCAGATAAAACTTTCTGCTGCCCTAACACCCACTGGGGGCTCACCTTTCAGGGTCCAAAGGCATTGCACCCCTCCCAGGTCTTGAGGAGAAGGGCCCCCAGGGTAACCTGAAAAGGCATTGCTTTCCCACTCTGACTCTCCTCCTCCTTCCTTAAATCCCCAGGAAACTGTTGGATCCAGAGCCATCATTTCTGAAGGAGTGCCGGAGGAGAGGGGACAACCTGTATGTGGTGACAGAAGCTGTTGAACTGATCAACAATACTGTGCTGTACAATAGCAGTGGTGTGAATATTTTAGGGAAAATTTCTCTTTGGATTACCTATGGCAAGGTATAAAGTTGTCCTGAATTGGGATTGAAATACAAAAAATATAGCCCATCCTGGCAGCCAAGCTTCATTTCCTAGGGGGCTCTGGACTCTGTTTCCAGGGATTACAAAGGATGGAGTCATTATTTCCCACTTTTTACCTGTCAGTGTATCCTGACTTCTGATCTGAGAGTATATTCTAATATCCTCCATTATAGTGTTTTACTATATGGGGTCATGCAGTATTGACAAAATCAGAAATATATTTAATTATTTAGTATTGTGTTTTGCTTTGGGTAAATGATAAATTCTGCAGAATTCAAGTGTGTGACCTCTGTGTTATACAGTCTAGTTTTGTGGCTGGAAGAGATGTGGGACCACTAGCACCAAACCCCAGTTGTTAAAGTACTTTAAACTCTAAGATAACCTGATGAGAAATATTTCAAGGAGTGAGATCAAAGTATTTTCAAGAACATGTGACCTACACATTCACATGTTAAGTCATTCACAATAACCAAGTATAATATTTTTAATATAAATAAATTCATTTATCAAATATTCAGATTAAGTATGGGTCAAGGACATATAAAGTTTGTGTGTGTTATAATGTGCTTTTACACTATGTCTGTGTAATTTGTCCTTACTTAAGAGCTTTAGAAACTAAAGAAGAAATCTGATATGCATACTAACTTTCCCAATGCCAGTGAGTTACTGCTAAAAATTAGACAAATGGTAACAGACCCTGGAAAGCTGGAATAGTGGACCCCCACCTGCAGCAGGGAAGAAAGTCTAGAAACAAGAATCCCCAAAAGGTTCAGGAATTGGAGGCACTAGCTATCTCTGAAGACAGGGTATAGGTGGGACTGAAAGTAAGAATATTGATCGGAAATCTTTTTAATTTTTTAAAAAAGTTTGTGGGTATATAGTAGATGTATACATTTATGGGGTACATGAGATATTTTGATACAGGCATACAATGTGTAATAATCACTCCAGGGAATCTTTATAAGGAACACTCAGAGCCCAAATCCCTTCCCACCTCTGCATAGCCAGGCACCTACCCTCACCCACTCTGGCAGAAGATCTTGTGGGAAACTTATTCCCTGTGGATTCTAGATTTACGGAGACTAGTTACAGTGAAGGGTGGGAGTGAGAAGCCATATTGGAAAAGGGAAATAGGTGCAAGTCCTCATTGAGAGTGGGAACATTGAGTCCCTTTCCCCATTCAGCTCCAGGCATCGTGTCTCTACCCTTTCTACCCCCACAACACACAGCCTAGGCAGAATATTGAAGAATTATTTCCTAGGAAAATTAACCAGTACAGAAGAAATAACTAAAAAACCCCCAACGACTGGAGACTCCAAAGAGATAGTTTAATCCCTGCCTGGTTGCCCCAAAGTGAAACTTCTACTCAACATGCCCTGCCAAGGCACACTTAGCAGCTTTCATGCTTCACTCGTTAGCGAAACAGAAAAAAATCACAGACACTTGAGGAAAGCCTAAAACACAAAACAAAAACACTTTGAAATTAGGAAATTAGAGGAAACAAACACAACATAGGAAGGTAAGAAATACTTGATCCTGTTAAAGAGATAATATTTTATTTTCATGAAAGAATAATGCTCTGTAAAAAGGGTATTTATAGCTCTTAGAAATTAAAAATAGAGTAGTAGAAATTTATTATTCTTTTACTTAAATAGAAGAATCAAAAAGCAAAATCAAAGAAATTTCCAGGAAAAAGTAAGCAAAAAGACAGGAGAATATTCATTAAAAAAATTTGGAGGCTAGGCACAGTGGCTCATGCCTGTAATCCTAGCACTTTGGGAGGCTCATGCAGGTGGATTGGTTGAGCTCAGGAGCTCAAAACCAGCCTGGGCAACATAGTGAGACCTTGTCTCTATAAAATATAAACAAAAAATTAGCCAGACGTGGTGGCGCATGCCTGTAGTTCCACTAACTTGGGAGGCTGAGGTGGGAGAATTGCTTGAGCCTGGAAGTTGCAGCTGTTGTGAGCCATGATTGTGCCACTGCATTCCAGCCTGGGCGACAGAATGAGACACTGTCTCAATTAAAACAAAACAAAACTTGAGGATCAGTCAAGGAGATTTAACTACTCCTGAATAATAGGAGTTCCAGAAGGGGAGAACAAAGACATAATGCAATGTGGAAAATCTTTTAGGAGGAAATACAAGGAAGGTTCTGAGACCCAAAGAATGTGTTTCCAGAATGAAAATGTCCACTGAAGGCATGGTTTCTTGAGTCAACATAGATCCACCCCATAAAACATAAGAGTGAATTTTCAGAACACTTACCTCAAAAAGACAACAATAAATATTTCTAAAAGGGAAATAAAGTCATATTCCAGAGAATTCCAGCCAAGAATTGTATGACCAGTCAAGCGTGAGAGGTACAATAAAAATGTCTTTAGATGTACAAGTTCTCAAAAAAATGTGTCCCCCATCTCCTCTGGAGAGAATGAGTAAAGAAACAGAGAAGGCACAGAGCCATCACATTAACTGAATGTGGTGATAAAGGAAAGATGGGAGTGGTGAAAAGCAGTTTTGTCCAAGTATAAACAGTGAATATTACCTTAAACATTGGGATGTTTATATTTTAGGAAGATGGGAGAAGGGAAATAAGGAATGAGGAAAGAGAAGGAAAACAAATTCATCATAATCAAAAAGAGAATAAATAGTTAAATCTGGAAAGAAATAAAAACATTGCAATATCAACCTGAAATTGAGAAATGGGAAGATGAGCACAGGATGAAACAAGGAAGAAAGAGCAGTGATTGGAAATCACAAGTCAGCAGTAGGGAGGATGAGAGCAGGGAATGCTGGTGGTTTTCCCCATGAGCTTTCTAGAGCCATCTGACCTTTAAAATTACATACATTTAATACTGTATTGTCTGGTTTCTCTCCCCAGGGTCAAGGCCAAGGAGAGAGTCTCAGAGTGAAGAAGAAGGCGCTGACTCTGCAGAAGGGCAT
The DNA here is from genome assembly GCF_002776525.5 of Piliocolobus tephrosceles. Lineage (NCBI taxonomy): Eukaryota > Metazoa > Chordata > Mammalia > Primates > Cercopithecidae > Piliocolobus > Piliocolobus tephrosceles. The sequence continues at coordinate 133,338,880 of NC_045440.1, read as the reverse complement.
GGTGATCGCTTATAAGAGAAAACAGCTGGTTATCAGGGAGAAAGGTGGGAGTAAGCAGAGCTCAGCAAGGCAGATGGCGGTGGAGGGGGGTGTCTGCTTCTCCTGAGAGAGAAGTGAGAGGAAAATAGCCATAATATGCAATCTTTGCTGCTCTGCCTATCCAAGGAGAAGCATGCACATTTCTTACTGTCCAGGGCACACACCCATCTTACCACACAGAGGTACCTCCAAGCATGGCCTGGCTGAAATGCTGCTACTGGGAGATACAGAGACAGCCTCATATGTGCAAAATAATCCAACTTGTTCATCTTGGAGTGTTGTTAGCACTGGGCAAATTCCAACCCTAATCTTAACCATCCTTATTCACTTAAGTACCCTCAGCAACTCTTCAGTCACAGAGAATTACCCAAACTTACCCATAATCCCATATTAAGGTCCTATGAGGTAACAACATCACAGTCACAAACAAAACTGCAGACACAGTGCCCTAAAAAGATAAGCCTGAATTTTATCTACATCTTTCCCTCCTTCATCAGCCTCAAAACGCACAGTTCCTGACCACACACACTTTGGGTTTTGACTCCATGTGGGTAGAAGCATCTGTGTCAGTTGCATACCTGGGTGTGATGGTGAGTGCTGGGAACACAACCGGCTCTCAGAGTCCTTGTTCTATCCCTTCCCAAATGCTGAGTCCCAGCTAGAGCTCATTCAAATACAGATTGAGCTCAGCTCCTCATTCTCGCACACTCACTCTCACACTCTACTGCCTATAGTATCCTCACTGCAACATGGTCAAGGGAATGTCCTGATGTCAGTTACCTCCCATCAGTGGCCATAGACAGAATGAGGCTGAACTCTCTCCAGTCTTTCAGTTAGTAGATTCTGGCTTCTGGAAAGACTGACCATATCCAAAGCAGCTCTCTAATGAGGAGAAGGGGTGAGAATGGGATTCCCACTCTTGGGAGAGGTCAGAGACTCCTGCGGAGGGCACCATGAGATGGTGGCACTACCAAAGGTCATGGTGAATGATAAGATGATTTTAACATAGAAGGAAAAGAAAAGGAGCTGTAGTTTCAAAATATCATCATCATCAACAACAAACAAAGAATGATGTGGTCAGGTAAAAGAAGACCCCACAAAACTTGATGTGGTAGTATCCAGATAGAATCAAGTCAGTATTCATTGGTGACTGAAGCCAGATAGATTCATTGGAGAATAAACTACAGTAGTTGAAGTGTGAAGGCAAAGAGGGGAAGTGAGGAACCAGTGTGTAGATGATTCTTGAAGGAAGTTGGCTGTGAGGAGACAATAGGTGGGAGGAGGAGATAACTAAAGGAGGATACTTAGTTTTGGAAAGGGAGTTTACGAGATGGTGAAGACTTGAGCCTGTTCTCAGGCTAGGGGAAAGATCCTGATGAACTGGAGAGGGTGAAGATGAATTGGTGCCAGTTACATTGCTGGACATGTATCTCCATTCCTTGCATCAGCTAGGGAGAGAAGATCTCATTTCCATTTTACAGATGAGACGTCTGACATAGAGAAGTGCCACTCTCCCCGCTAGTAGTCAGAACACGACTTGCAGTCACTGCTGTGAGGTTAGCTTTTCCTCTAACTTCATTCAGTTCACACTTTTCAACCCTTATACAACCTTTTTGTCTTCTTCATAGACTCTTTCCCCTGTTGAACACTTACACTTTAGTGTTAGGTGAGTTTCAGACTTCAGCATATTTCTCTACATGGAATGTGAAATCATCCAAGATGCCAGATTGAGAGTGGTAAGTAAGGCAGGTCAGTAAAAAAAGGGCAGCAGGAAGCAATCCTACCTAGTGAAGGTCAAAGGGAGCTGAGTTCCTTTACTCTATCAAGGTAATTTCCAAATGTTGGATGGCAAAATGATTACCTAAATTGCTTATTTAAATGCAGGTTCTATGGCACCCTTCAAAGTGATTCAGAAGGCACAGAGTGAGGCCGGGGGTCAGATTTAACAGGCATCCCAGTGGTTTTGATACAAGGGGTTCCCTGGTCCAGGTTGGGGCTGTGGGAAAGACTCAGGCAGGAATAACCTCAACTCTCCTAATGGAAGTTCTTTTCCATTCAGCCATTCTCATCTCAGATGATGATGAACAGAGAACCTTTGAAGATGGTGAGTTCCAAAGCCTGGTCTTTTTATTTTTTTATTTTTGTGAGTATACAGGAGGTATATATATTTATAACACAAGATATTTTGATACAGGCATGCAATGTGTAATAATCACATCATGGAAAATGGAGTATTCATCTCCTGAGGCATTTATCCTTCATGTTATAAGCAATCCAGTTATACTGTTTTAGTTTTTTAAAAATGTACAATTAAATTATTTTGACGGTAGTCACCCTGTTGTGCTATCAAATGCTAGGTATTATTCATTCTTTTTAGCTTTTTAAAATGTGCTCATTAACCATCCCTACCTCTCCCCTAGGCCCCCCACCACCCTTCCCAGTCTCAGGTAGCATCCTTCTGTCTCTATGTGTTTGACTGTTTTGATTTTTACATCCCACAAGTAAGTGAAAACATAAGATGTTTGTCTTTCTATTCCTGACTTATTTCACTTAACATAATGACCTCCAGTTCATTCATGTTTTTGCAAATAATAGGATCTCATTCTTTATTTTATGGGTGAATAGTATACCATTGTGTATATAGATGGTATTTTCTTTATACATTCATCTGTTGATGGACATTTAGTTTGTTTCCAAATCTTGACTATTATGAACAGTGTTGCAACAAACATGGTTTGTTTGTTCTTAAATCTCTCTTTGGTATACTGATTGCCTGCCTTTTGGTGTATATACCCAGCAGTGAGATTGCTGGATCATATGGTAACTCTAGTTTTCGTTTATTGAGGAAGGTCTAAACTGTTCTCCAAAGTGGTTGTGCTAATTTACATTCCCATCAGCAGCATATGAGAGTTTCCTTTTCTCTGCATCCTCCCCAGCATGTGTTATTGCCTGTCTTTTGGATATAAGCCATTTTAACGGGGCTGAGATGATATTTCATTGCAGTTTTGATTTGCATTTCTCAGATGATCAATGATGTTGAGCACATTTTCATATGTCTGTTTGCTATTTGTATGTCTTCTTTTGAGAAATGTCTACTCACATCTTTTGCCCATTTTCAATCAGATTATTAGATTTAGTTATCTAGCGTCATTTGAGCTTCTTAAATATTCTGGTTATTAATCCCTTCTCCGATGGGTAGTTTGCAAATATTTTCTCTGATTCTGTGGGTTGTGTCTTCACTTTGTTAATTGTTTCCTTTGCTGTGAAGAAGCTTTTTAACTTGATGTGATCTCATTTGTCTACTTTTGCTTTTGTTGCCAGTGCTTGTGGGTTATTTACTCAAGAAATCTTTGCCCAGACTATTGTCCTGAAGAGTTTCCTTAATGTTTTATTTTAGTAGTTACATAGTTTAAGGCCTTATATTTAAATCTTTAAATGATTTTGATTTGATTTTTGTGTATGGTAAGAGATAGGGGTCTAGTTTCATTCTCCTGGATATGGATATCCAGTTTTCCCAGCAACATTTATTGAAAAGACTGTCCTTTCTCCATTGTATGTTCTTGGCACCTTTGTCAAAGATGAGTTCACTGTAGGTACATATATTTGTTTCTAAGTTCTCTATTTTGTTCCATTGGTTTTGTGTCTGCTTTTATGGCAGTACCATGTTGTTTTGGTTACTATAGCTCTGCAGTTTAATTTGAAGCCAGGTAATGTGATTCTTCTGGTTTTGTTCTTTTTGCTGAGGATAGCTTTGGCTATTCTGGGTCTTTTGTGGTTCCATATGAATTTTAGAATTTTTTTTTTTCTTACTGTGAAGAATGTCATTGGTGTTTTGATAGGGATTGCATTGAACCTGTAGATTGCTTTGGGGAGTATGGACATTTTAACAATAGTAATTCTCCCAATCCATGAACATGGAATATCTTTTCACTTTTTCGGTGTCTTCTTCAATTTCTTTCATCAGTGTTTTATAGTTTTTATTGTAGAGAATTTTCACTTCTTTGGTTAAGTTAAATCCTAGGTGCTTAATTTTATCCCTGTTGTCAATGAGATTAATTTTTAAATTTCTTTTTTAGAGTGTTTACTGTTGGCATATAGAAATGCTACTGATTTTTGTATGTTGATTTTGTATTCCTCAAGTTTACTGAGGAATACAGTTCTAATAGTTTTAGTTCTAATAGTTCTAATAGTTTTTTAGTTCTAATAGTTTTTTAGTGGAGTTCTAATAGTTCTAATAGTTTTTTTAGTGGAGCCTTTAGGTTTTTCCAAATGTAAGATCATATCATCTGCGAACAAGGATGATTTGACTTCTTCCTTTCCAATTTGGATGCCCTTTAGTTCTTTCTCTTGTTTGATTGCTCCAGCTAAGACTTCCAGCACTATGCTAAATAGCAATAGTGAATGTGGACTTCCTTGTCATGTTCCAGATCTAAGAGGAAAGGCTTTCAGTTTTTCCCCACTCAGTATGAAACTAGCAGTGGCTCTGTCATATATGGCTTTTATCATGTTGAGGTATCTTTCTTCTATACCTGTTTTTTAAAGGGTTTTTTTTTTTTTATCATGAAGGGATGTTAAACTTTGTGAAATAGCTTTTTAGCATCAATCGAAATGATCATATGGTTTTTGTACTTCATTCTGTTGATATAATGTATCACATTGATTGACTTGCGTATGTTGAACCATCTTTGCATCCCTGGGATAAATCTTACTTGCTCATGATGAATCTTTTCTTTTCTTTTTTTGAGACAGGGTTTTACTTTGTTGCTCAGGCTGCAGTGTGGTGGCATGAACATGGCTCGCTGCAACGTCTGCCTCACATGCTCAAATGATCCTCCCACCTCAGCCCCCAAGTAGCTAGGGCTACAGGCCAGTGTCACCATGCCTGGCTAATTTTTGTATTTTTTTGTAGAGACATGGTCTCACTATGTTGCCCAGGCTGGTCTCAAACTCCTGAGCTCAAGTAATCTGCCCACATTGGCCTCCCATAATGCTGGGATTACAGATGTGAGCCATGACGCCTGGCTGTAAATGAACTTGTTAATGTTTCATTGAATTCAGTTTGCTAGTATTTTGTTGAAACTTTTTGCATCAATATTCATCAGAGATATTGCCTATAGGGTTTTTTTCTTTTTCTTTTTTTTGATGTGTCTTCATTTAGTTTTGGTATCTGGGTAATACTGGCCTCATAGAATGAGTTTTGAAATATTCATATCCATATGAATATTTGAAATAATATTTTGAAGATATTATTTCTCTTCTATTTTTTGGAATAGTTTGAGTCAGACTAGTATTCATATTTCACTTTAAATGTTTGGTAGAATTCAGCAGTGAATCCATCAGGTCCTGGGCTTTTCTTTACTGGGAGACTTTTTATTACAGCTTCAATCTCATTACTCAGTACTGATCTGTTCAGGTTTTTAATTTGTTCATGGTTTAATCTTGGTAGGTTTTATATGTCTAGGAATGTATCCTTTTTCTCTAGATTTTCCAATTTATTTGCATATGGTTGCTCATAGTAGCCACTAATGATCCTTTAAATTTCTGCTGTATCAGTTGCAGTGTCTCCTTTTTTATCTCTGATTTTATTTATTTGCATTCTCTCCATTTTTTTTATTGATCTGGCTAAAATTTTGTCAATTTTTGTATATCTTTTCAAAAAACCAACTTTTTGTTTCATTGATCTATCTTTTTGTTTCATTGATCTTTTGTATTGTTTTCTTCACTTTAATTTCATTTATTTCTACTCTGATCTTTATTATTTCTTTTTTTCTAATTTTGGGTTTGGTTTAATCTTGCTTTTCTAGTTCTTTAAGATGCATCATTAGGTAGTTTTTTATGAAATTTTTCTTCTTTTTTGATTTGTCCAGTTATAGCTAGAAATATGCCTTTTTGTACTGCTTTGCTTTGTCCCACAGCTTTTCGTATGTTGTGTTTCCATTCTCATTTGTTTCAAGAAATGTTTCAATTTCCTTATTAATGTTTTCCTTGACACGCTGGTCATTCAGGAGCATATTGTTTAATTTCCATGTATTTGTATAGTTTCCAAAATTCCTTTTATTGTTGATTTCTAGTTTTATTCCATTGTGGTCAGAGAAGATGGTTGATATTATTTCAGTATTTTGGAATGTTTTAACATTTGTTTTATCACCTAATATGGCGTATCATTGAGAATTATCCATATGGTGAGGAGAAGAAAATGTGCATTCTGCAGCCTTTAGATGAAATGTTCTGTAAGTATCTATTAGGTCTATTTGTTCTATAGTGCAGAATAAGTCTCATGTTTCTTTATTGAATTTCTTTCTGGGGGACCTGTTCAGTGCTGAAAGTAGGGTGTTGAGGTCTTCACCTATTACTGTCTCTTTAGCTCTAAGAATCTCTCTTTAGCTCGCTCTCTCTTTAGCTCTAATAATATGTCTCTCTTTAACTCTAATAATATTTGCCTTATATATCTGGTTACTCTAGTGTTGAGTACATATATATTTACCATCATTATATTCTGTTGCTAGATTGACCCCCTTATCTTTATATAATGACCTTTTTTGTTTCTCCTTACAGTTTTTTTCTTGAAATCTATTTTGTTTGACATAAGTATAGCTATTCCTGCCTTTTTTTTTTTTTTTGGTTTCCTTTAGCATGGAATATCTTTTTCCATCCCTTTATTTTCAGTCTATGTGTATCTTTATAGGTGAAGTGTGTTTCTTGTAGGCAACAGATCATGGAATCTTGTTTGTTTTTTTTTTTTTTTAATCCTTTTAGCCACTCTTCATCTTTTGATTGATGAGTTTAGCCCATTTACAATTAATTCTATTGTTGATAAATAGGGATTTACTCCTGCCATTTTGTTATTTGTTTTCTGTTTGTTTTGTGGCCTTCTTTTCTTCGTTTTGGCCTTCCTTTTAGGGAAGGTGATTTTCTCTGGTGGTGTTTTATTTTTTGCTTTATGTTTTGTGTGCCCATTGTAAGATTTTTGATTTGAGGTTACTGTCAGACTTGCAAATACTGTCTCATAACCCCTTATTTTAAACTGATGAGAACTTAACATTGATTACATAAGCAAATTAACTAGTAAGCAAAAAGAAACCTAATGAAATAAAAACTCTACACTTTACCTTCCCACTTTCTAACTTTTTGTTGTTTGTCTTTATGTCTTATTGTACTATGTCTTGAAAAGTTGTAGTTGTTGTTTTTGATTGATTCATCATTTAGTCTTTCTGCTTGAGTAGTTTACATGCCACGATTATAGTGTTATAATGTTTATGTTTTTCCATGTGCTTTCTATTACCAGTGAGTTTTGTATCTTTAGATGATTTCTTCTTGCTCATTAATGTCCTTTTCTTTCAGACTGAAGAACTCCCTTTAACATTTCTTATAAGACAGGTCTGGTGTTGATGAAATTACTCAGCTTTTGTTTGTCTGGAGATGTCTTTATTTCTCTTCATCCTTGGAGGATATTTTTGCCAGTTACACTATTCTAGGATAAAAGTTTTTTCTTCTTCAGCAATTTAAATATGTCATGCCATTCTCTCCTGGCCTGTACGGTTTCCAGTGAAAAGTCTGCTGCCAGACATATTGCAACTCCATTATGTGCTATTTGTTTCTTTTTTCCTTGCTGCTTTAGGATCCTTTCTTTATCCTTGATCTTTGAGACTTTGATTATGAGACGCCTTGAGGTAGTCTGCTTTGGGTTAAATCTTTGTGGTGTTCTATAACTTACTTGTACTTGAATGTTGATATCTTTCTATAGGTTTGGGAAATTATTTAATGTTATTCCTTTGGATAAACTTTCTTACCCTATCTCTTTCTCTGTCCTTTTTAAGGTCAACAACTTTCAGATTTTTCTGAGGCTATTTTCTAGATCATATGTGTGTGCTTCATTGCTTTTTATTCCTTTTTCTTTTGGTTCCTCTGACTGTGTATTTTCCAATAGGCTGTCTTCAAGCTCACTAATACTTCCTTATGCTTGATCAAGTCTATTAAGTGACTCTCTTGCATTCTTCAGTATGTCAATTGCATTTTTCAACTACAGAATTTCTGCTTAATTCTTTTTAATTATTTCAATTTCTTTTTTAAATGTACCTGATAGAATTCTGAATTCCTTCTCATGCTATCTTGAATTTCTTTGAGTTTCTTCAAAATACTATTCTGAATTCTTTATCTGAAAGGTCACATGTCTCTTTTTTTCCCCAGGATTTGTCCCTGGTGCCTTGTTTAGTTCATTAGTGAGGTCATGTTTTCCTGGATGATCCTGATTCTTGTAGGTGTTTTTTGGTATCTATGCATTGATGAGTTAGGTATTTATTGTAGTCTTCTCAGTCTGGGCTTGTTTGTGCCTGTCCTTGAGAAGGCTTTCCAGGTATTCAAAGGGACTTGGACTTCCTGTTTAATATCTCTGTGGTTGTTTTAGACTCATAGAAGTTCTGCTTTGGTGGTCTTGCATAAGATCCAGAAAAATTACCTGGATTTCCAGGCAGAGACTTTTGTTTTTTCCCCTTACTTTCCCCCAAACAAATGGGGTCTCTCTCTCTCTCTGCTGAGCCACCTGGAATTGGGAGTGTGGTGATGCAAGCACCCCTGTGGCCACCACCACTGGCACTGCACTGGGTTAGACCTGAAGCCAGCACAGAACTGGGTCTCACCAAACGCCTGCTGTAACCACTACTTGGCTGCCACGTGTGTTCACTCAAGGCCCTAGGGCTCTACAATCAGCAGGTGACAAAACCAGTGAGGTTTTTTCACTTCCTTCAGAGCAGTGAGTTTTCCCAGGCCCTGGGTAAGTGCAGAGATGCTGTTTGGGAGCTAGGGATTGAAGTCAAAAATCTTATAAATTTACCTTATGTTCTACTCCACTACTGCTAAGCTGTCACTCAAATCACAAGACAAAGTTTTTCCCACTCTTCCCTCCCCTTTTCACAGGTAGGGAAGCTCTCTCTGTGGTCACCATTACCACTGGCCCATGAGGGGTTCTGCCAGGCCACTGCATATGTTTGCTGACAGCCCAGGGGCTCAACAGTCAGCTTGTGGTAAATGCTGTCTGGCCTGGGTCTCACCCTTTAGGGAAATGGGCTCTCCTCTGGCCCAGGGCAGGTCCAGAAATGCTATTGAAGACCCTAGACCTGATCTTGAGGGCCCCAAGAGCCTGCTTGGTGCATTACACCACTGTGGCTGAACTGGTACCTAAGATGCAAGGCAAAGCCTCCTCTTGACTTTTCCCTCTGCTTTTCTCAAATAGAAGGAGTCTTTCACCATAGCCACCACAGTTGGGAACATGCTGGGTCACACCTTTAGTCAGTACATCTCAGAGCCCAAGGCCCACTACATACCACCTGGGTACTGCTGCTCGTTATTTAGGGCCCAATGGTTCTTTATTAAGCAGATGATGAATTCTGCAGGGCTGTGTTCTTCCCTTCAAGGCAGTAGGTTCCCTTTTCACCCAGGGGTGTCTAGAGATGTTGTCCAGGAGCTAGGGCTTGGAATGGGGGCCTCACAACTCTACCTAGTCTCCTATCCTACTGTGGCTGAGATGGTATCCAAGATGCGGGACAGAATCCTCTCTACTCTTCACTCTCTTCCACTTAAACAAAGGGAATGAAACACTTTCATTGCTGTGAGCTGCACTGCCTGAGATTGGAAGTGGGTTAGCACAAGCACCTTTATTTAGTCACCCCAGCTGGTATCTCTTTAGGTCACATGTCACTCTAGTCCTCTGACTCTGAGCCCAGCTCAGCATTAGAAATTGCCTAAATATTGCAGTCCTTCTGTCCTAGACTGACCTTTAAGTTTACCTAGGACTCCAGAGCACTCTGGCTGGCATTTGTGAGGCTTGCCAAGAAACTTGAGTTCTGAAAGAAGGAATGGGCAATTCCCCTTTGACTGGGTCTTATCCAAATTCTCCCTTTGTGCACTGGCACTGATTGAGCCCAGCCTGGCTCTGCTCTCTGCTATGACAAGGCAGTACTGAGTTCAATGTAAAGTTTTTCACCCAGTCACTGTGCTCTCCCTCTCTCCCAAGAGTATAAAATTTCCGAGAGTGTATTCTACTGTGCTGCGAGGAGTGAGGAGTGGCTACCATCATTTCATACTACCTCTCCAACCCTCTTCAATGCCTCGCCCAAAGATATGAAGTTAAAACCAGGTACTGTGATTACTCACCTGATTTTTGCTTCTGTGATCGTGCTTTTTTTTTGTGCAGACAGTTGTTGAAATTTGGTGTTTGTGTGGGGTATATGAACCATATAGGCTTCTATTGCACCATCTCGCTCATCCTCCTCTGGCAGTTTTTTTTGCCCAGAACTGAGGCACTGCTGATCCCTGACCCCCTTTGGATTCCCACAGGAGCCCTGCTTGGGCTTAGCCCACACAGACCCACAGAGAACTTTCCCCCAATCAGGCTCCTCGATTTCCTGCAACTGACCCCTTCCTCTGACTGAGCCACTGTCCCCTGGGGCCACAGGGAAACCAGGCTTTCTCCTTTGAACACTGGGAATGTTGTGAGTCTGTTGGGGAGAGAGGCTGCCTGGGGATCCATCTCTCTAGGGAAGTTTTTCAACTGAACTGATGGTACATGTGGGGAATAAGGGGAGGATTGAGGAGTTAGAGGTGAGACCAAGAGGGAAAGAAGTAGAAGAGAAAAAGTAGGGGTAGACTAATGTTTGGTGAGTAAACACTTTTCTTTCTCTTTCCAGAGCTATTTCTGAAACCGAAATTTTTGAGAGGGCATTTGCCAAGTGAGTGGAATCTGGCCCTCCCCTCCCAGGACAATCTGCACAACAAAAGCTCACCTGATTGCCTTTGGTGCTATTACCCAAGGTCTTGGGTAATAAAAGGGCTGGAACAGATAGAGAAGAGGGGTTCAGGGAAAGAAAGGCAGAAGGCTGGAGGAATCCAGTCTTTGAGCCTCTTTGGTGAGGAATTTCATTTCTCTTTTTAGAATATGAACAAGTTTGCATTCTCCCAGTAGGTGAGTGTGAGTTTGCTGGAGGTGGCGGTGGGGATCCCATCCTGCACACTTGGGGTAAGTAGGGCAGATTGCTCCTGCCTTGCCTTTGCCACCACTGCCCTAGGTGGCCCTAGGTGACCAAGGGACTGGCCCTTGGTCATATGGAATGGAAAGGGTCCAGAAAGGCTGAAGAACATGGAGGGATGAATGGTGATGGGGGCAGGAAGAAGTTAAGTGAGAGGGAGGAGGTGGTAGGAGAGCAGAGCCCTCCAAAACATCTCAAAAGCAAATGTGGGAGGTTGAGGAAGTGAGATGATGACTTGATTCTCCTTCTAGGAAGAATAGAGGAACCCTTCTGGCAAAGTAAGTATTTATTAAGGGGGAACCTGGGGCTTCTGGGTGGGAGCTGCAAGTCTGAGCACCTAAACTGGTGGTTTCCATACAAGTCAGAAATCTAGATCCACTTCAAAATTTACACTTTGCTCATGAAACAAACAAATGTTTATTGAGGACTTATTGGACAACAAACATTATTCTGAACCTGAAAGTTATGGCTGTGAACCAAACAGACATAAATTCTTGCCTCTTTGGAGCTTCCAATCCAGTGATCTGTCATCCCAAGCAGATCACCCTGAGGGCGCCTGATGCCTCCTGGGAGAAACAGAGGGCCCCCAACATCCACCCCATGGTTAATTCTTCATAGACTTTGAGGATACTGGCAAAGTTGCCTGCTAATAAGGGCAGCTTATATGTGCCAAGTGCCTTACATACATAAACTCTGTCTCTCTCTTGCTTTTTGAGACGGGGTCTCACTATGTTGGCCAGGCTGGTCTTGAACTCTTGGCCTCAAGCAATCCCCCCATCTAAGCCTCCCAAAGAGCTGGAATGACAGGTGTGAGCAACCATGCTTGGCCTACATAAACTCTTTTAATCCTCATAGCATCCCATTTAACCAATATGGAAACTGATTCCAGAGCACCTAAGATTTTCGCCTCTAAAGCCCAGTGCTAGATTTTACAGTATTCCTGACATGTCCTAGAAATGACCACTTTGTCATTATCTTCCATTAGTGATGATGTCTTTTCAAAATCTCAATCTCTGCTCCCAGTATCCTATTTCCTCTTTTCAGAACGCTGGATTGTCCATCTTTTTAGCTTCTATGACAGCTCTATCCACAGAGCTCAAGTGTGCTATTAGCAGAGACAATTTTGGTTAGCAGCTGAAAGGGATAGAAGAGTTTGGCTCATATTCATGCAAACAGGCTATCATTTCAAGGATGTTTTAATCAAATACTTGCCCCACTTTCTGGTTGGCATTGATGCCTGAGAGCAGATTTCAAGCATCTACAAGAGGAGGTTTTCCAGAAAATAAAGACACTGGCTCAGCTCTCAAAGGATGTTCAGGATGTCGTGTTCTATAGTATCCTGGCCATGCTCGGAGACAGAGGGGCTCTACAGGACCTGATGGACATGGTGAGGGGCTCCACAGTTGCATAGGTCTGGTAAGCTGTAAATGGGATTGGTTAGGAGATATGACTCCTGAGTTACATGGGGGAGGAAGAATAAGCAAGATGCCAGGGGAATGCGAAAGACTTGGGACTCTGGTGCCGGGCACAATGGGCCAGAAAGTGCCACCCCCACTACTGAGGCTGCTTGGAAACCCCGGTGGGAGGTAGAGAACCCTCACCCCTACCCCTTGGTTATCACCAGTAGACACAGGCAAATTATATAATGTTACTGTTATTAGTATTATTATTAACAATAATACCTGTCTTCTATAGCTGGAATTGGACAGCTCAGGTCATTTGGATGGCCCTGGTGGTGCCATCCTAAAGAAACTTCAACAGGATTCGAACCATGCATGGTTTAACCCAAAGGACCCCATTCTTTATCTCCTTGAAGCCATAATGGGTAAGATTAATTAAAGGGAAGAATGGGAGAATCATAAGTTTGGTCCCCAGACCCCCCAAAAAGCTGTGTTAGATGCCATGTGTCCAAAGCCCTTTGAATGCCATGATCTTTCGTCCTTACATCACAGCTCTCTCTAAGGTCAGAGGGCTCACTGTGATAACTTGCCATATGATACAGAATGAGTTTAAGGCCTAGGAAGTCACCAGTTTATGTTCATCCACAGATCACTGGAGGTGGGTGATTCCAGCCTTCAGCCCCTGAATCCCATCCTCTGGTCCCTCTTATTTAGCATCCTGGAGACCATTCTGAAGGGCTTCCCAGGGCAGGGAGCTTGACCTTTAAGTCTAATGGGTTTTATTCCTCTACTTTGAAGTTATTCTCTCAGGGAGTCTCCTGCTTTATGGTGGGAGGAAAAATCTGGATTCTTCACTACTGTCTTTCCCCACATGTCCTCCACCCTCAGTGCTGAGTGACATCCAACACGATTTGCTGGCCTGTTCTGTGGAGATGAGGATCCTGCTTCAGCAACAGGAGCTGGTGAGAACTTCCCAGGGGGCCAGAAGTTCAGGGAAGAGGGTGAGGGAACCAGAGATAAGAAGAAAGATTCTGAGGAAAGAGAGATGATACAGGTTTATGCTGGGAGGGGAGTCCTTATCCAATGGTGGCCACTGGGAAATCCCTAGCTGCGGTGTCCTTCTGGAGAGCTGGTCCAGTGGGTATGAGCCTCCCTCAGGAGGGTCTTAGTTTCCATGGCAATCTCTGTAGCATTCCCCAGTGGTCTAAAATAGCCATATGGGAGCACAGGACTTTGAGGACTAAGGGGATATAATATTCCTGCTCTACTCATACTGTTACCATTTGCTAATTACTTCTGCTCTAGTTACACTGTTATGATTTGCTAATTTCTCTGTTTTCCTCTCTCCAAGTATATGTACTTATAAATATGCACCTTTATATGCATTTACTGTATTCTTACCTATGTGCATATACATTTAGAAATAAAAACACCACTATTCTATGAGGAGAGTTTTATTTTCACCATTTCATAGATGTGGAACCAATGCTCCCTGATTTCCCATAACTTGATCTAAGGATCATAGGATATGACGAGCATGTTACTTCTGGTCCTCTGGATCCCAAAGCTCTTGCTCCTTCTGTTATCCTGCATGGCCCCTGGATGCTGGGCAGAAGCCTTTTCTTCCTGATCTTAAAGGCTGGTCTGTAGAGTCTGATCATCCTTCTTCTAGGTAAGGAGCATCCTGGAGCTGAACTTCAGATACCCCTGGAGCATTCCCTTCACCCTCAAACCCGAGCTCCTTGCCCCACTCCAGAGTGAGGGTTTGGCCATCACCTATGGCCTGCTGGAGGAGTGTGGCCTGAGGATGGAGCTGGATAACCCCAGGTCAACCTGGGATCTAGAAGCAAAGATGCCCCTGTCTGCCCTCTATGGGACTCTCTCATTGCTACAGCAGCTGGCTGAGGCCTAAGCCCTCCCTGATGGGCAGTCAGTCCAGAGATACTGGCCCTTGCCCAGTCTATGCTGTGAGTGTCCTTATGGGTGCAAGAGAGAGGGCTGTGCCTCTCTGCATTTCCAGGTGGAGTAGAGACAGTAATGGGTAGAGACTTTAGGAAATGTTTTGGGGTGGTGGAATACTCTATATATTGACAAGAGTTTATATATTTGTCAAAACTCCTCAAATAGTGTGTTAAAGACGTAAGCATTTCACTATGTATAAATTTTACTTCAAAATAATAAAAACAAATACTGACACTAGTTAACAGTGTGCATTTTGAATTGTTTTGGGTGAAGTGTACTGATAACGGTAACTGATATTGAAATGCAACAAAAAGTAAGTTGACTTGATGATAGACAGATACATGACCGAGTAAATGTGATAAAGTATTAATAATTGGGGAATATGGGTGAAGGATATAGAAGAGGTTTTTTTTCTTTTTCTTGAAACATTTTGTGAGTGTGACGTTTCATATTAAATGTTAGCCCCCACGTGTGTGTGTTTGTGCATATTCCTCAATTATTAACATTTTATCACATTTTCTTGGTCATATATCTGTCTCATTCTGTGCTCTCTGTGTCATTTGCTAATGCCACCTGGCCTCCTAAGCTGAAACCTGGGAGTCCACCTTGACTCCTCTCTCTCCTTAATCCCCGATCAACACAGTCTAGCCGACTCACTATAGCCCTCCTCTTCTCACCTGGACAGCTGGTCTAGTGCTCCCAGCTGGTTGTCCTGCCACCATCTTGTTCTCTTCAAATTCTCCTTGAATCCTGGAGGCTCTTATCACAGCAGGCATGGGGAATAATTTAAAAAAATGCAACCTTTATATGTCACTCCTCTGCCTAAAATCCTTTAGAGGCTCCCTGTCATCTAGAATCATCAACCAAGATTTTAAATATGATGTCTCATCAGAATCACCTTGGCCCGCATTTCCACATGACAATAATCAAGTGCTTTATCACTAGTTCACTCCAGTGTATTCCAGTAATCCCTATTGCTCACATCATGTCTTCACTTTTAGACAGTGTTTACTTATTTTTTGCTAAAAAAGGCAAGAAAATGAGTTCTCCCATCTTGCTCTTCTATCATCTCCTGTCTCCAATTATTTTATTATTTGTAAATTGCCAAGGAGTGTAACCATATTCCTCATGTCTGTTTAGTGTTAATTCTTTATTTTTTTTGAGACAGAGTCTCGCTCTGTCACTAAGGCTGGAATGCAGTGGCATGGTCTCAGCTCACTGCAACCTCCACCTCCCAGGTTCAAGTGATTCTTGTGCCTCATCTTCCTGAATAGCTGGGATTACAGGCATGCACCACCACACTCGGCTAGTTTTTGTAATTTTTTTTTTGTACAGACGGGGTTTCACCATGTTGGCCAGGCTGGTCTTGAACTCCTGGCCTCAACTGATCTGCCCACTTCGGCCTCCCAAAGTGCTGGGATTACAGGTGTGAGCCACCATTCCCAGTCTATTTAAATTTGTTCATTGCTAACTACCAGTCATTTTATTTTATTCCTTGAATGGCTGTGATCTAATAATTTTTTCAGTAGTGCTTCACTCCCCAACTCCCTTCATATTTGAGAAACTTTGCCTGTTGCCTTTACTCTTGAAGAACTCCTTGGGGAGAGATTATATTTTTAGGTAACACCTTCTTGCCCTCAGACTTTTGTAGCCATGCAAAGGTCTCCTGTTGACTTCTTTATGCCTTGAAGAAGATCAAGGCTAGTCAAATTTTCCCAAACTCTTTGCATATACATCTAAATGTATGCCTGAAGAACTGTTTCTTCATCCTTGAAGTTAAGCACTTTAATCAGGCAATACCCGTGTTTCAGTCACTCTGTGTCACTTTTCCTGGGACACTGTGCCTTCTGAGCTGCAGATTCAATTCTTTTAGGAGTTTTTCCTCTTATAATAATTAAATATCTTTCATATTCTATTTGTTAGATTCTCTACCTCACAGGTACCAATCATCCTGTAGGACTCTCATATATTATTTTGTCTAATTCCTGCATCTTTGATTTTTTTTCATCTGCATTCTCTGAGATCACGGCAGGTCTTTGCTCTATGTCTATAACTCATCTGTCAGCTATAATTCTTTCCAGTTTATCAGTTCAGATATTGTGTTGTGATCTCAGTTCATTTCCTTAGCTTTGCAATCTCTCTTCACATATTTCTGTTGTTTTATCTTTGCAGTTTGAGGTTTTGCCTTATTAAAGTATTTATCTTAAATTCTTCCATGGCATAAAACAATTCTTTTTCTTGAGCTATGTTTTCTACCTGAATTGATTCCTCCACTCTCTTCTTTTCCTGTAGTGTGTTTGTATGGAATCTCTGTCACCCTCCACCTTCCCCTGCCATGTAGTGCTCATCCTCAGCATGAGCAGCTCTGTCCAAACTCTGTTTGCACAAAGACAATAGGGTAAATGAGTTTTTCTCAACTCTCTTATAAATGAAATGAGATGGTTTCTGTTCCTCTGCAAACTTTGGATTAAAACCTGTGTTTTCCAGTGCTTAAGGTCATGGCATGTGGAAAGGAAGGAGGGCTCATTTGGAGGTCTGGGCAGTCTTGGATGATTGCCCCGGACTCTCTCTCACTTTCTACAATTTTAAACATTCTCTGTATCCGAGTTCGCTCACCTCATCAAGCGATTTTACTCTTTTGGAAATTACTTCTGACATGAACTACCTGAATTCATTCAAGGAACTCGGGTCCTTTTGTCAATCCTTGTACTGATCAGATTGTGGGATCATCGTGGCAGGTGATCTGAGGTCAGATTTCTTAATTCCTTCAAACTAGGGTGAATGAAGCAGACTTTTCATTGTTGGAGGAACAGCAGGGGCTCCCATCCCAAATCCTAAGACTGTGGCATTAAGAGCTTTTTTTGGCCCATGAACATCTGCTTTATTCACTCCATTTCTTTATAGGCATTTAAAGATTTCCACCCTGCTGGGATGAGATGCCTGACATCCTTTCTCTTTCTCCTTTATTTCACCCTCTTCATTTTTCCCCATTCTCTTAGGAACTACACCAGTCTTCTTCACTGTCCAGGTTTCAGCATAACCTTTCCCTTTGGAAATGGCTTTGAGGCTAGTGGCTATATCTCCGGTGGGCCAGCATCTGAACGTGATCCAGCATCAGGATCTGCCCCAGCACATTCTTTCCATGACAATCCTGAGTCCTGAGGCTGTAGTCAGGCCAGCCAGAATCTAAGCTTGACTTGTCTATTTCTTCCATTTTAACCATGGATCACAATAAGCAAGGAATTGTATGTTTTGCTCTTTCTTGTTACTTTGCATTTCCTGATGCATTACAATGAGCCAGCTCCCTTAGGAGTTGGATCTCTCTTTTCTAAATTCCATTGCTGGCCCAGCTCAGTGGCTCATGTCTGTAATCCCAGTGCTTTGGGAGTCCGAGGCGGGTGAATCACTTGAGGTCAGGAGTTTGGGACCAGCCTGGCCAACATAGTGAAGCTGTCTCTACTAAAACTACAAACATTAGCCGAAAGTGGTGGCGTGCACCTGTAGTCCCAGCTACTCTAGAGGCTGAGGCAGAAGAATCGCTTGAACCCAGGACGTGGAGGTTGCAGTGAGCCAAGATCGTGCCACTGCACTCCAGCATGGGTGACAGAGCAAGACTCTGTCTCAAAAAAAGAAAAATTCCATTGCTTAACTCTTATCAGTTAAGATCAGAGTTAGCAATTAGAAAACAGAGATCCTCAACTTCTATCATAACTGATCACTGCACAGGTGCAATTTTGTATCACAGGTCACTAGGGACTAGGTAGCCATTCAGGAATCAATGAGTATTCATCTCTCACCCTCTCATTCTTTCTCTTTTCAAAGCACACGTTTCAGTGAGTCCAGGTCACTGTAGCCAATACCACTTTTGTGAGATCAGAAAAATGAGTTTTGACAATAACTACCTGGAGTCAGGCTGAATTTTGCAGATGCAGGGCACTGCCCTCACCTAAGACACCAGCTACAAATTTGGGAGTTCCCAGGACATCTTCACTTTTGACCAGCTGGTTAGAAACTTGGTGTTTCTCACTACATCTTCAGGTTCAATAATTCACTGACACAACTCACAGAACTCATTGAAAGTGTCATACTTGCATTTACATTTTATTATAGCAAAAGGATACAAATCAATCAGCAAAAGGTAGAGTTGCATAGGGTGAGGTCTAGGAGGTTCTGACATGTGAAATTTGTTTTTTTTTAAAAATATATTTTATTTTGTATATTTAAGGTATATGATGTGATATTATGGCATGCATATAAATAGTAAAATGTATTAGTCCGGTCTCATGCTGCTGATAAAGACATACCCGAGACTGGGTAATTTATACAGAAAAAAGAGGCAGGCAAAGAGGAAATGAGAACCAAGTGAAAAGGGAAACTTTTTCATTTGTCCCTTGAAACCTCTTATAAAACCATCAGATCTCGTGAGACTTATTCACTACCACTATTCACTACCACGAGAACAGTATGGGAGAAACTACCCGCTTGATTCAATTATCTCCCACCCAGTACCTCCCATAACACTTGGGAATTATAGGAGCTACAATTCAAGATGAGATTTGGGTGGGGACACAGCCAAACCATATCAGTTACTATGGTGAAGCAAATGAACATAAATGTGAAACTCCCATGTCCTCAGGGACGGCTCACCCTCTTGGCACATCTAGGTATACAGAATATCGTCAATCAAGGAACTTTACCCGAAGCAGGACCCTCAGCATGTTGGTGCACGGAGGAGAGGCATCTGTAATTAAGATTTTACATTTCAAGTCTGTAGTTTTTACAGTGTAAATGATAGGAAGTAAGACTCCATTTTGGTAAATCTTGTCTGGTGGTGATATGCAGAAAGTACAGCTCTCAATGGGCTGCATATCAGATTCCTAAGACTGAGAAGGGAGGGCATGGGACTTTTATGAATATTAGAGGAGGCAAAAGTAAAATAAATGCATTGTGAATACTGTCAATGGAAAGGAATGGGACTATTTTGTGTGTCAGTTCTGGGATGTTACTCAGAAGTTATAGGTGTGGCAATCCTGTTAACACAGTTTCTCCGCCGTCAGGCACTACACTTATTCCTGTAAGCCCACAGAGAGTAAATGGAAAGGGAATGGGTTTGGGGCAAGATTTTTTTTTGGTCCTTTTGCTTTATCTTTAGGATATTGTCATAAGATTGGATTATATAATATATGCAAGGTGCTTGACAGAAAGGAGGTGTTAAAAACATTAATTCTGCTTGTGCAGATGTCCAGACTCCTACAGCCAGGCATTTCAGAGGTGCTTCCAGGGTCCTGGCCCTTGGATTTGTCCCTGCTCCTGAAGCGGACGTCTGCCTTCCTTGCTGTCCCATTCTGACATACGTTCATTGAGCCCATTCTTCTCTAGGGAATGGGAAAAAAAAGTGAGAATAATAGAAATATCAAGTTAGGGTTCTCCAGAAAAACAGAACCATATATCTTTGAAGAGAGTTATTAGAGGAATTGGCTCACATCACACAAGTGTTTCCAAAAGACAAAACTAATACTGACTTTGTTGAGCCTGTACTGTACAAAGGGGTGTCCTTTGGAGGAAGCTTTGCAGTTCAGGTTCCTTGTTGTCTAACTACGTGACTGACTTACAGGCATATTGTGCAAGTGTGGAGAAACTTTCTCAAGGTGAATGGACACGGAAAGGGGAGCACGCATCAGCTGGGAGGGGAAGATGATCTGCTGATTTTCTACTGAATGGAAAAGGACGAGGAAAAGTTAGACATCTATATTGAGTCTAGTTCCGCATAGAACTCATAGTGAGAATACCAAAGGATGGATTTGAAAACAATATAGCCAAACTATTTCTTTTTCTAACTGGTGAGGGTTAAAGGTCCAAGGGTCTCCTCTCCTACCAATCTAGGCAGGTGCTAAGGCAAAGCTGTCCAACGGAAATATAATGCAGCCACATATAAAATCTTAACTTTCCCAGTAGCCGCATTAAAACAGTAAACATGAAACCAGTAAAATTAATGCTCATAACGGCATGATTGTATTATATCTAAAATATTGTTATTTCAACACAAAGGACAAATGGCATAATGGTGTGACAGCACCCAAATGGGGGAGCACCTCTGGTATGGGGGGTCAGAGAAGGTTTCCTTTTTCATAGAGCATCATTGGCATAATATAAAATTCACCCTTAAAAATTCTAGTAGTTTTAACAAATGCATACAAGTATGTAACCACCACAACAATCAAAACACAGAATACTGTCACCCTCCTGAATTTCCCTTGTGGGTTTTTGTAGTTAGCCACTCTTCGGACCTTCAGTCCATTATAAGCATTGATTGGTTTTGTGTCCTAACACAGAAATGGAATCATACTCTAGGTAGCCTTGCGAGTTTGGCTTCTTAGCCTAAAGCACTTTAGATTCGTCCATGTTTGTTGCATGTATCAGTTGTTCATTTTCATTTCTGAGTTTGTTTGTTGTTACTCCATTTTATACAGTCTCTTGATCCACTCATCAGTGAAGAATATTTGGATTGTTTCCAGTGTTCAGCAATTTTGAATAAAGACCCTAAAAACATTTGTGAGCATGTTTTTCTGTGAACCTAAGTTCTCATTTCACTTTAAACGCTTAATCATTGCATTGCTGGGTTGTATGGTATGTGCTCTTTAACTTTATAGAAAATTGCCAACTCTTTTTGAAGGTGGCTGTATTATTTTGCATTCCCAGTAGAGTTCCAGTTTCTCTGTACTGTCCAGAGCTGTCGCAATAGCATTGTCATGCATTTTGATTGCAGCCATTCTGATAATTGTATAGTGGTGTCTCATTGTGGCTTTGATTTTCATTTCCCTAATGACTAATGATGTCTTTTAATTTTTAGTTTTTGCCATACATATGTCTTCTCTGGTGAAATGTTTATTCAAACATTTTGTCTGGCCAGGTGCAGTGGTTCACGCCTGTAATCCCAGCACTTTGGGAGGCTGAGGCGGGCGGATCACAAGGCCAGGAGATCGAGACCATACTGGCTAACATGGTGAAACCCCGTCTCTACAAAAACGTAAAAAAATTAGCCGGGCGTGGTGGCGGGCGCCTGTAGTCCCAGCTGCTTGGGAGGCTGAGGCAGGAGAATGGCGTAAACCCGGGAGATGGAGCTTGTTGTGAGCCCAGGTCACACCACTGCACTCCAACCTGGGCAATAGAGTGAGACTCTGTCTCAAAAAAAAAAAAAAAAAAAAAAAAAAAAGAAAAGGAAATTAGCCAGGTGTGGTAGAACCAGCTACTCAGGACGCTGAGGCAAAAGGATGACTTGAGCCCAGGAATTTGAAGCTTCAGAGCTCTGGTCGTGCTGCTGCACTCCGGCCTGGGCAGCAGAGAGAGATTGTCTCACAAAATTTTTTTTGTTGTTTATTTTCTTATTGTGTTTTGAGAGTTCTTTATATATTCTTGATACCAGTCTTTTATCAGATATTTTATTTACATTTTTTAATTTACATTTTTACATTTTACATGTATAAAATTTAAAAATGTGCATAATTTACATTTTTAAAAACAGCTTTGAGATATAATTCATATACAACCTAATTCCCCTAAAGTGTGTGATTCAATGTTTTTTTCATATGTTCATAGAGTTGTGCAACTATCACCACAATAAATGTTAGAACATTTTTATCGTCCCAAAAGGAAACTCCACACACCCATTTTCAGCCACTGAGCGTTTTCCCCAATCCTAGGCAACCACTAATCTGGCATTATGGATTTGCTTAATGACATTTCATATAAATGGAATCGTACGATTTGTGGTCTTTTGCAATTGGCTTCCTTCACTTAGCATAATGTTTTCAAGGTTCACCCATGTTTTAGTTTTTATTAGAATGTCCTTTCTTTGTAAGTCTAAATAATATTCTATTGTGCAGATATACCACATTTTATTTTATCCATTCATTGATCAATGGACATTTGGATTATTTCTACGTTTTGCTTATTATGAATTACTTTGCTATGGATATTCATGTGCACATTTTTATGTTGGACATATGCTTTCATTTCTCTTGACTGTATAGCTAGGCGGTGATTTTCTGAGTGTTATGGTTACTCAGTGTTTAACGTCTTAGTGAACTGTCAAACCATTTTCCAAACCAGCTGTATCATTTTACATTCCCCCCAGCAGTGTAACAGGGTTCAGGTTTCTCCACATCCTTGAGAACACTTGTTACATCTGTCTTTTTGAATATACCCATCTTAGTGGATATGATTTGGTATTTCACTGTGGTTTTGATTTGCATTTTCCTTTTGGCTAATAACATATTTTCATGTGCTTATTGGTCATTTGCATATGTTCTCTGGATAAATGTCTACTCAAATTCTTTGTAATTTTAAAATTGGGTTGTCTTATTATTAGTGAGTCATCAGTGTTCTTTATGTCTCTTATCAGATATATGTTTGCAGATATTTTCTCTTAATTTGTCAGTTGTCTTTTCATTCTCTTAACAGTGTCTTTTAAAGAGCAGTTGAAGTTTGGATAAAATCCAATTTATCATTTATTTACTTTATGGATTGTGTCTTTTGTGTAGTATCTACGAAATCTTTGATTAACCCAAGGTCATACAAATTTCTCTTATGTGTTTTCTTATGTTTTAAAGGTTGGTTTTATGTTTAGGTCTATGATTATTTTGAGTTAATTTTTGCATATCAATCATATGCAAAATATGGGGTTTAAGAAGAACATTCTGATGGTAATGAGAATAAGTTAGTTGGGGTGTAGTAGCTATCAGGGTACTCTGTGGGGTGGTAGTTGTAGTAGGCCAGGTGAGGGATGACTGATAGTTTGGACTAGGGTGTTAAGAATGGAGATATAGAAAAGTGGAGGGATTTTATAAATATTTGGATGGTAAAAATGCAGGATTTGCTGATGAAATGAGTATTCAGAATGATGTAGAGCAACAGTAGGTCAAAGATGATGTTTAGTTTTCTAGCTTGTGCAATGGAGTGGCTTGTAGTGCTGTGCATTGAGGGGCAATGGCTGAGCATTAGTCTTGGGTGGGGAGGATCTTGCATTCATGTTTAGACATATTGAATTAAAAAAGTCTGTGAGATCTCCAAATGAAGGTGTTGTAGAATAATAGTTTCATGGCTGGGCATGGTGGCTCATGCCTGTAATTCCAGCACTTTGGGACGCTGAGGCGGGCGGATCATGAGGTCAGGAGATCGAGACCATCCTGGTTAACATGGTGAAACCTCATCTCTACTAAAAATACAAAAAATTAGCCGAGAGTGGTGGTGGGTGCCTCTAGTCTCAGCTACTCGGGAGGCTGAGGCAGAAGAATGGCGTGAACCCGGGAGGTGGAGCTTGCAGTGAGCCGAGATCACACCACTGTACTCCAGCCTGGGCAACAGAGCGAGACTCTGTCTCAAGAAAGTAGTGTCACGTAATGGTTTTGGAGTTGAGAGGTTGAGGTGATGATGTAAATTTGAGAGTTATTGCTCTACAGATGGTAACTGATGGCATGGGGAGAGATAAGTAAGATTGGCTTTAGAGAAAATACATGGCAGAAGAAAAGAGAACCTAAGGCTGAGCCTGAGGGTCCCCAACATTTAAAGGTGGTTAGAGGAGGTTGATCCAGCAAATAAAACTAAAATGGGGTGGTATAGTAGACAGAATCTTTAGGAATGGTCCCCAATATTTCCATACCCTAATCCCTGGAATCTGTGAATGTGACATCACTCATGTGATTGTGGTAGGTTATAAAGCAGTGTTGATTTTAAAAAATGGAGTATCTTCATGGGTCTAATCTAATAAAATAAGTCCTTAAAGGCAAAGAAGTTACTATAGCTGATGGCAGAAGAATTCAGAGAGATTCCAAACATGAGAAGGGTTCCGTGTGCCGCTGCTAACTGAAGATGGGGGTGGTACATGTGTGAAGGAATATGGGAGATTTAAGGGGCTGCGAGTGAGGCCCCTGGAGTCAGTAAGAAAATGGACCTCAGTCCTATGATCACAAGGAATTGGATTCTGCCAACAACCTGAACGAGCTTGCAAATAACTTATTCCTAGAGCTTACAGAAAACAGCCCAACCAGATTGGGTACCTTGACTTCAGCCTTGTGAGACTCTCGGGAGAGAATCCAGTCAACCCTGCCTTGAATTCTGACCTACAGTATGTGAAACAGTAATAACAATAGAGTGTTGTAAGCTTCCGAGCTTTTCCCCCCTTATGCAACAATTGAAAACTAATACAGGTAACAAGAGGTAGGAGGAAAAACCAAGCGTGTTGAATAATCAACATGATAGGAAGAGTGTTTTCCAAGAAAGAGAAAATGGCCAACAGATTTGAATGCTGCTAAGAAATAAAAACAAAGAATTAACCCTACATATTAGGTTTAGGTAAACAGATATAATTTGGAGAGGTTAGCAAGACCTATTGTCCGGAGTGACGAGTCCTGAAATTTGGTTGGCATGGATTGAGAACAGTGGGAGGTCAATTAATGGAGATAGCAAGTATAGGCATCTTTGGAAGTTCCCTTCTTGTTGGTAGGAAAAGAAGGTAATTATAAGGCAGCAAGTTCCTCGAGGGGGTTGGAGGGTTGAGCAGAAACTTTTTTTTGTTCATTTGAGCATGATTAAAAATGAACAGGAAGTATTAATAAAGAGGGAGAGGTTGAAGATACAGGAGAGATAAGGCATGTGGATGAGTTATTTTATTTGTGTTGATTTTGGCTTTCTTTTTTGTAAAATGAAGTGTTTTTGACTAGATGGATTCTACTTCTAGGGCTTTCATTTTCTGTGATTCTGGTCTTCACTTTAAGCTAAACTTTCCAAAGCTAAGGACTTTGGCCCTTACAACTCTTTGAGACTCCCTTTGCTTCAGTCACCCAAATTCTTTAACTGATGCCCCTTTTATATTATTTCGGCCAACACTCTCTCTCCCTAAACACATTCCAGATATTTGCTTCTATCTTCTCCTGTCTCCACATGTTAGAGCCTTTCTTCATGCCCTCACCACACCTCAATTTCACATTCCCTACTGACAGATTCATACACAAAACAAGCTTGCTTTCCTCCTTAGAGGTTAGCCTGTCTCCAACACTGTTCAAGGCCAGCTGTAGACTGAGCAGAACCTATTCTCCCCGCTTGAGTAACCTTCTCTTTTAATTGTCTCTTCCATCTTCTGAATCTCAGTCTCTCCCTCAAAACTGTTCAGATTCTTTTTGGCCTGAAAAATGTCTACATTTTTTCAATCCTTTAAAATTAATTTTTGTCTTTTAATCTTTTTTCCTTTTTTCTTCCAAACTTCTCAAAATTTAGTAAGACAATATGCTTATTATCTTTATTAACTCACTTTATAGTCACTTTTCAGCCCAATGCAATCTGTCTTCATACCTGACACATTTATTGAATTTTCTCTCATCATGGTTACCATGATCTCCTCATCATTTAAACCAATGGAAAAATCATAGTCATAGTTTTATTGGAGACTTAATATTGAATTATACACTATGAACTACTCATTCCTTCTTGAAATTTCCTCCTTTTGTGGCTGCAGAGAAGTAGTGCTCTTGTTTTCCTAATCACCTATTTCTTTTTATTCACTAAACATTATTTACTGAAGGCCTAGTATGTGCCAGTCATTATTCTATGCGCCTGGAGTTCTACTTCCCATTGATTTTATATTTCAGTGGAAAAAAGAGAAAATACATAAATGTATTATACAGTATATTAGAAAGTAACAAGTGTCATTATTTATCCAAGTGGAGATATTAAGTAGACAGTTGTAGGTTATAGCATGTAATTCGGGAAGATGCCTGAGTTGAAGACAATCATTTGAGCACAGACACTATAGATGTATTAAAGTCATGAGGCTGGATGAGACAATTTAGGAAGCAGTGAAAAATCACTATGAGAGAGTAAAAAGTTCCAGAGGGTAATCCCCAGGGAACCCTACTGTTTAGCGGTTGAGTGAAGAGGAGGGAACATCAAAGAAGATGAGGACAACTGAATGTAAAGTAAGAAGAAAACTAGGAAAGAATGTGACACTTAGAAGTCACAAGAAAAAGGTTTCAAAAACTTCCTGAAGTGTGATATAAACAGTGCTAACAGATCAAATGATGCTAACAGATTGAGATGAGAACTGAGAATTGACTATTGAATTTTGCTACATTGAGGTCATTGATAACTTTGACAAAAGCAATTTTCATGGGCTTGTAGTATGAATTTTTGATTGGAATGGATTTAAGAGGGAATGGGAAGAAATTCGTGAGAGACAGTCAGGGTAGGCAACCCATTATCCTTTATAGACTGTGTTTATACTTCTTCATCCTTAAACATTGGACCTCTCCAGGTCTCATCTATTCTCTTTATATATTTGTGGCAGAGAAACAAGTGTATACACAAAACATTGACTTCCAATATCCATTTTCCACTGCTACCAGTATGATAGCATTGTTAAATGAGCACATGGTCATTCAGAAGAAATAGTATATTTTCCAGTTTCCTATACAGCTAGGTTGGCCATATGACCACGGGTATGTAAGTACTAGTTTTCTGAGTTAATATCCAGAAACCATTCTCTTCTCTTTTCTTTTTTCTTTTCTTTTCTTTTCTTTTCTTTTTTTTAGATGGAGTCTGGCTCTGTTGCCCAGGCTGGAGTGCAGTGGCATGATCTCGGCTCACTGCCAGCTCTGCCTCCCAGGTCCATGCCATTCTCCTGCCTCAGCCTCCCTAGTAGCTGGGACTACAGGCACCTGCCACCACGCCTGGCTAATTTTTCTATTTTTAGTAGAGACGGGGTTTCACCGTGTTAGCCGGGATGGTCTTGATCTCCTGACCTTGTGATCCGCCCACCTCAGCCTCCCAAAGTGCTGGGATTACAGGCATGGCCCATGGCGTCTAGCCAGAAACCATTCTTAAAGACAGTTAGTGTGTGCCTTCCTTGTCTCTTACTGGTCCCTTTATTCATTTGTCTGCTGGAATATGGATGGAAGGGCAGAGCATTGAGTTGGAAGAAGACTAAGTTCCTGAGGACTTTGTAAAACATAGCTGCCCTGTCAGCCCTACACTGCCTACTTTTTACTTCTGCATGAAAGAAAATCAATTTCTTGTTGAAATTATCATTATGTTGGATCTGTATTACTTCTCTCTCAACCCAATTCTGTTATATGTTTCCTGGGGAATATTGTCCATAGTTGCTATTTCATTTGCTGTCTATTTTTCAAATAATTACCTAACTTCCATCTCTAGAGCAGACCTCAACCTTCATATATATTTCTTAAAATATGGAGTAGGCTTTCACTTTTAGCTTGATTAAATAACTTTTAGTGAATCTGCCCTCTTTCTGCAAATAAATAAAAACCTCACCAAAATATATTAAACAACTGTTTTCAGATATTGTATAATAGGAAGCACAGGCAAACAAATAGGAGTCCTAAGATTGCCCCAGGTTTCTGCCTGGAGCACATTCTGAACCACAGCTCAGAAAGAGAAACCTGTATAAGGTGCAGTGGTCTCTCTAAGAACACAGAGATGGGAGGTTGAGGAGGCCAAGGGAGCTAACATTTTCAGGGCAGACTTCTAGGAAAGAGGGAGTATTATCCAGTAATTTATATAGGGTACCTTGAGTCTTGGTCTAAATACTTGTGCATCTATAGCATAAAGTCTTCAAAATAATATATTTAAAAGCTATCAGGTAGCTGTAGCCTGCAAAATTTCTAGAGCTTGACTAGGTCTGGCAGAAGAAAGAGTTGTACAGAGAGAAAACCCTAGAGACCTGTAGAATGATCATGGTTGGATGGCTTGCAATTGTGTGTTGACTGAGTGAGATATCATTACATTATTGAAAAGATTTTTTGTTTTTAAAATGAATATTGATGAATCATAATGGTATATTATGGGGCACAATGTGATATTTTGATATATGTATACAATAGGGGATGATTCAATCAAGCACGTTAACATATCTATCACTTCACTTTCTCATCATTTTTCGTGATGGGGCATTTGCAATTTACTCTCAGCGATTAACTATGGTCACCCTGTTGTACAATAGATCTCAAAAACTTATTCCTTTGTTTAATTGAAACTTTGTACTCTTCGACCAACATCTCTTCAATAACCCCCATCTCAGTCCCGCCCTAGAATCTGGTAGCTTCCTTTCTACTCTCTATTTCTATGAGTTTCACTTAAAAATTATTCATATAAATGAGATATGTGGTATTTTTCCTTTTGTGCCTGGCTTATTTCACTTAGCATTATGTCCTCCACATTCATCTGTGTTGTCACAAATGAAAGAATATCCTTCTTTTTAAAGGCTGAATATTATTTCATATATATATATATATATATTACATTTTCTTTATTTGCTCATCTGTTTATGAACACTTAGGTTGGTTTCATATCTTGGTTATTGCAAATAATATGACAATGAATATGGGAGTGCAGATATTTCTCTAACATTGATTTCGATTCTTGTGGATATATAACTAGAAGTGGAACTGTTGAATCATATGGTAGTTCTGTTGTTTTTAGTTTTTTGAGGAACCTCCATGCTGTCTTCTATCATGGCTGTACTAATTTACATTCCCAGCAATAGCCTACAAGACTTTCCTTTTTTTCACATCGTCACCAACACTTATCTTTCATTTATCTGCTAGTAGCTATTCTAACAGGTGTGAGAGAATAGCTCATTGTAATTTTAACTTGCATTTTCCTGATGATTAGAACATTTCCCTGATGATTGAGCGTTGATGACAAAAATTAAAGAAGACACAAGTAAATTAGAAAAATCCCATGTTCATGGGTTGGAAGAACTGATGATGTTAAAATATCCCTATTACCCAAAGTAATCTACAGATTCAATGCAATTCTTATCAAAATTCTAATATCATTTTCACAGAAATATGAAAAATACCCCAAATTCATATACAACCAGAAAAGACTGTGAATAGCCAAAGTGATTTTGAGTTAAAATAACAAAGCTGGAGGCATCACAGTTTCTGATTTTTAAAATATATTATAAAGCTATTATAATCAAAACAACATAGTACTGGCATTACAACAGACAAATTGGCCAATGGAGCAGGATAAAAAGCCCAGAAATAAACCCAAGTATTTAGGGTCAATTGATTTTCAACAAAAGTGCCAAGAATGCATAATGGCGAAAGAACAATCTCTTCAATAAAAGGTATTGGGAAAACTGGATATCCACATTCAGAAGAATAAAATTGGACCTTTATACTCATGCCATAAAAAAATCAATTCAAAGTGGATGGAAGACTTAAACATAAGACTTGAAACAGCAAGGCCACCAGAAGAAAACATAGGGAAAAGCTCCATGACACTGGTCTGGGCAATGATTTATTGGGTAGAACTCCGAAAGCACAGACAACACTAGCAAAACTAGACAAATGGATTCCATTAACTTAAAAATCTTCTGTACAGTAAAGGAAGACATTAACAGAGTGAAGAGACAACCTGTGGATTAGGAGAAAATATTTGCAATCCATACATCTGATAAGGAGCTAATTTCCAAAACATATAGTCGTGTATATATCAGTTGCTTAATGATGGAGGTACTTTCTAATAAATGCATCATTAGGTGATTTCAATTGTGGGAACCCCATAAAGTGTACTTACACAAACCTAGACAGTATAGTCTATTGCACACCTAAGCTATATGGTATGGCCTATTGCTCAAAGGCTATAAATCTCTGTAGCATGTTAATGTACTGAATACTATAGACAGCTGTAACGCAATTATAAGAATTTGTGTATCTAAACATGTCTAAAGTAGTAAAGGTACAGTAAAAATAAAGTATAAAAGTTAAAAATGGTACACCTGTATAAAGCCCTTACCATGAACGGAGCTTGCAGAAATAGCTTACCATGAACTGAAAGTTGCTCTGAGTGAGTCAGTGAGTGACTGGTGAGTGAATGTGAAGGCCTAGGATTGCTATACACTACTGTAGACTTTATAAATACTATGCACTCAGGCTACACTAAACCTACAAAAAATATTTTTCTTTCTTCAACAATAAACTTAGCTTATTGTGACTTTTTACTTTATAAACTTTTTATTTTTTTGCAAACTTTTTGACTCTTTTGTAGTATTACTTAGTTTAAAACACAAATATTCTAAAGCTGTACAAAACATTTTCTTATATCCTTATTCTATAAGGTTTTTTCTATGTAAAATTTCTTTTTCTTTATGTTTTAGTTTGTAAACTTTTTGTTAAAAATGAAGCCACAAACACACACACACATGAGCCCAGTCCTACACAGGGTGAGGATAATCAATATTACTTTCTTCCACCTCCACACCTTGTCCCACTGGAAGGTCTTCAGGGACAATAACATGCATGGAGCCGTCATCTCCTAGGATAACAAGACTTTCTTTTAAAATGCATCCTGAAGGACATGCCTGAGTCTGTTTTATATTAACTTAAAAAAAATGACAAATGAGTACATTCTAAAATAACATTCTATAGTAAACACATGAGCCAGTAATGCAGTCATTTATGATTATTAGAAAGTATTCTGTATTATACATAATTGTGTGTGCTATACTTTTATATGGCTGGCTGTGCAGTAGGTTTGTTGACAGCAGCATCACCACATACATGTGAAGAATGCATTCTGCCAGAATATCAGGATGGCTACAATGTCAGCAGGTGATAGGATTTTTCAGTTCCATTATAATCTTATGGGACCACCGTCATAAGTGTGGTCTGTCATTGACAGAAATGTCTTTATATGATGCATGGCCATATAAGGAACTCAAACAACTCAATAGCAAGAAAACAAATAATCTGATTAAAAAATGGGCAAGGGATCCAAACAGACATTTCTCAAAAGGAGAGATACAAATGAACTTTTCTGAATTTTTTTCTACTCAAAATACTCTAATCTAGTTCAAAGTAAAAAGCAGAATCCTAACAGTGCACAGGATTTGCCTTTCCTTTCTTCTGTCCCCATCGCTTCATAAGTTTTCCTTAGCTGCGCCCTCCAGCCACATGGCATACTTGCTGATCCTTAAACCCTCAGGCACAGTCCCATCTCAGGGCATTCTCACCTGCTGTTCCTTCTGCCTGGAAGGGCCTGCCCTGAACATGCACATGGCTTGCCACCCGCTCCCTTCAGGTCTTCAGCAAACCAACATCGAAAGTGTATACCTATGTAACAAATTCCAGAATTTAAAGTATAATAAAAAAGTAAAAACTCTTTTTTCTTCATTTTTGTCTGACTGGATTAGTTCAAAAACTGGTCTTAAAGCTCTTGCTGAGATTTTTTCTTCTGCTTGGTCCAGTCTATTGATAAATGTTTCAATTTTTTTTTTTTTTGCAATGCCTTAAGTGAAGTTTTCAAACCTAGAAACTCTGACTGATTTCTTCTTAAGATGTTTATCTCTTCCTTCATTTCCTAGATTGCTTTACAAGTTTTTTTTTCTTTCTTTTTTTTTAAAATTATACTTTAAGTTCTAGGGTACATGTGCACAACGTGCATGTTTGTTACATAGGTATACATATGCCATGTTGGTTTGCTGCACCCGTTAACTCATCGTTTACAGTAGGTATTTCTCCTAATGCTATTCCTCCCCCACCCCCACCCCGCAACAAGCCCCAGTGTGTGATGTTCCCCACCCTCTGTCCAAATGTTCTCATTGTTAAATTCCCGCCTATGAGTGAGAACATGCAGTGTTCGGTTTTCTGTCCTTGTGATAGTTTGCTCAGAATGATGGTTTCTACCTTCACCCACCTCCTTGCAAAGGACATGAACTCATCATATTTTTTTGTGGCTGCATTGTATTCCATGGTGTATGTATCACATTTTCTTAATCCAGTCTATCACTGATGAATATTTGAGTTGGCTCTAAGTCTTTGCTATTGTGAATAGTGCTGCAATAAACATATATGTGCATGTGTTTTTATAGCATGATTTATAATCCTTTGGGTATATATCCAGTAATGGGATTGCTGGATCAAATGGTATTTCTAGCTCTAGATCCTTGAGGAATCACCACACTATCTTCCACAATGGTTGAACTAGTTTATACTCCCACCAACAATGTAAAAGCATTCCTATTTCTCCACATCCTCTCCAGCATCTATTGTTTCCTGATTTTTTAACGATCGCCATTCTAACTGGTATGAGATGGTATCTCATTGTGGTTTTGATTTGCATTTCTCTGATGAGCATTTCTTCACATGTCTGTCTGTTGGTTGCATAAATGTCTTCTTTTGAGAAGTATCTGTTCATATCCTTTGCCCACTTTTTGATGGGGTTATTTTTTTTTCCTTGTAAATTTGTTTAAGTTCTTTGTAGATACTGGATATTAGCCTTTTGTTAGATGGATAGATTGCAAAAATTTTCTCCCATTCTGTAGGTTGCCTGTTTACTCTGATGGTAGTTTCTTTTGCTGTGCATAACTCTTTAGTTTAATTAGATCCTATTTGTGTATTTTGGCTTTTGTTGCTATTGCTTTTGGTGTTTTAGTCATGAAGTCCTTGCCCATGCCTATGTCCTGAATGGTATTGTGTAGGTTTTCTTTTAGGATTTCTTATGGTTTTAGGTCTTACATTTAAGTCTTTAATCCATCTTGAATTAATTTTTGTATAAGGTGCAACGAAGGGATCCAGTTTCAGTTATCTGCATATGACCAGCCAGTTTTCCCAGCACCATTTATTAAATAGGGAATTCTTTCCCTATTTCTTGTTTTTTTTTTTTTTTTTGGTTTGTCAAAGATCAGATGGTTGTAGATGTGTGGTGTTATTTCTGAGGCCTCTGTTCTGTTCCATTGGTCTATATCTCTGTTTTGGTACCAGTATCATACTGTTTTGGTTACTGTAGCCTTGTACTATAGTTTGAAGTCAGGTAGCATGATGCCTCCAGCTTTGTTCTTTTTGCTTAGAATTGTCTTGGCAATGCGGGCTCTTTTTTGGTTCCATATGAACTTCAAAGTGGTTTTTTCCAATTCTGTGAAGAAAGTCATTGGTAGCTTGAAGGAGATGACATTGAATCTATAAATTACCTTGGGCAGTATGGCCATTTTCACGATATTGATTCTTCTTTGCATGAGCATGGAATGGTCTTCCATTCGTTTGTGTCCCCTTTTATTTCGTTGAGCAGTGGTTTTTAGTTCTCCTTGAAGAAGTCCTTCACATCCCTTGTAAGTTGGATTCCTAGGTATTTTACTTTCTTTGTAGCAATCGTGAATGGGAGTTCACTCATGATTTGGCTTTCTGTTTGTTTGTTATTGGTGTATAGGAATGCTTGTGATTTTTGCACATTGATTTTGTATCCTGAGACTTTGCTGAAGTTGCTTATCAGCTTAAGGAGATTTTGGGCTGAGATGATGGGGTTTTCTAAATATACAATCATGTCATCTGCAAACAGGGACAATTTGACTTCCTCTTTTCCTAATTGAATACACTTTATTTCTTTCTCTTGCCTGATTGCCCTGGCCAGAACTTCCAACACTATGCTGAATAGCAGTGGTGAGAGAGGACATTCCTGTCTTGTGCCAGTTTTGAAAGGGAATGCTTCCAGTTTGTGCCCATTCCGTATGATATTGGCTGTGGGTTTGTCATAAACAGCTCTTACTATTTTGAGATGCATCCCATCAATACCTAGTTTATTGAGAGTTATTAGCATGAAGGGCTGTTGAATTTTGTCGAAGGCCTTTTCTGCATCTATTGAGATAATTATGTGGTTTTTGTCTTTGGTTCTATTTATGTGATGGATTACGTTTATTGATTTGCGTGGGTTGAACCAGCCTTGCTTCCCAGGGATGAAGCCAACTTGATCATGGTAGATAAGCTTTTTGATGTGCTGCTGGATTCGGTTTGCCAGTATTTTATTGAGGATTTTCGCATTGATGTTCATCAGGGATATTAGTCTAAAATTCTCTTTTTTTGTTGTGACTCTGCCAGGCTTTGGTATCAGAAGGATACTGGCCTCATAAAATGAGTTAGGGAGGATTCCTTCTTTTCCTTTTGATTGGAATAGTTTCAGAAGGAATGTACCAGCTCCTCTTTGTACCTCTGGTAGAATTTGACTGAATCCATATGGTCCTGGACTTTTTTTGGTTGGTAGGCTATTAATTATTGCCTCAATTTCAGAGCCTGTTATTGATATATTCAAAAATTCAGTTTCTTCCAGGTTTAGTCTTGGTAGGGTGTATGTGTCCAGGAATTTATCAATTTCTTCTAGATTTTCTAGTTTATTTGCATAGAGGTGTTTATAGTATTCTCTGATGGTAGTTTGTATTTCTGTGGGATTGGTGGTGATAGCCTCTTTATCATTTTTTTATTGCATCTATTTGATTCTTCTCTTTTCTACTTTATTAGTCTTGCTAGCAGTCTACCAATTTTGTTGATCTTTTCAAAAAACCAGCTCCTGGATTCATTGATTTTTTGAAGGGTTTTTGTGTCTCTATCTCCTTCAGTTCTGCTCTGATTTTAGTTATTTCTTGCCTTCTGCTAGCCTTTGAATGTGTTTGCTCTTGCTTTCTCTAGTTCTTTTAATTGTGATGTTAGGGTGTCAATTTTAGATCTTGCCTTCTTTCCCTTGTGGGCATTTAGTGCTATAAATTTCCCTCTACACACTGCTTTAAATGTGTCCCAGAGATTCTGGTACGTTGTATTTTTGTTCTCATTGATATCAAAGAACATCTTTATTTCTGCCTTCATTTCGTTATTTACCCAGTAGTCATTCAGGAGCAGGTTGTTCAATTTCCATATAGTTGTGCAGTTTTGAGTGTTTCTTAATCCTGCGTTCTAATTTGATTGCACTGTGGTCTGAGAGACAGTTTGTTGTGATTTCTGTTCTTTTACATTTGCTGAGGAGTGCTTTACTTCCAACTATGTGATCAATTTTGGAATAAGTGCAATGTGGTGCTGAGAAGAATGTATATTCTGTTGATTTGGGGTGGAGAGTTCTGTAGATGTCTATTAGGTCCGCTCGGTGCAGAGCTGAGTTCAAGTCCTGGATATTCTTGTTAACCTTCTGTCATTAATCTGTCTAATGTTGACAGTGGAGTGTTAAAGTCTCCCATTATTATTGTGTGGGAGTCTAAGTCTCTTTGTATGTCTCTAAGGACTTGCTTTATGAATCTGGGTGCTCCTGTATTGGGTGCATATACATTTAGGATAGTTAGCTCTTCTTTTGAATTGATCCCTTTACCATTATGTAATGGGCTTTTTTGTCTCTTTTGATCTTTGTTGGTTTAAAGTCTGTTTTATATCAGAGACTAGGATTGCAACCCCTGCTTTTTTTTTGCTCTCCATTTGCTTGGTAGATCTTCCTCTATCCCTCTATTTGAGCCTGTCTCTGCATGTGAGATGGGTCTCTTGAATACAGCAAACTGATGGGTCTTGACTCTTTATCCAATTTGTCAGTCTGTGTCTTTTAATTGGAGCATTTAGCCCATTTACATTTAAGTTAATATTGTTATGTGTGAATCAGATCCTGTCATATGATGTTAGCTGGTTATTTTACCCGTTAGTTGATGCAGTTTCTTCCTAGCATCAATGGTCTTTACAATTTGGCATGTTTTTGCAGTGGCTGGTACCTGTTGTTTCTTTCTATGTTTAGTGCTTCCTTCAGGAACTCTTGTAAGGCAGGCCTGGTGGTGACCAATGTCTCAGCGTTTGTTTGTCCATAAAGGATTTTATTTCTCCTTCACTTATGAAGCTTAGTTTGGCTGGATATGAAATTCTGGGTTGAAAATTCATCTCTTTAAGAATGTTGAATATCGGCCCCTACTCTCTTCTGGCTTGTAGAGTTGCTGCTGAGAGATCCACTGTAAGTCTGATGGGCTTCCTTTTGTGGGTAACCCGACCTTTCTCTCTAGCTGCCCTTAACATTTTTTCCTTCATTTCAATCTTGGTGAATCTGACGATTGTGTGTCTTGGGGTTGCTGTTCTCGAGGAGTATCTTTGTGATGTTCTCTGTATTTCCTGAATTTGGATGTTGGCCTGCCTTGCTAGGTTGGGGAAGTTCTCCTGGATATTATCCTGAAGAGTGTTTTCCAACTTGGTTCCATTCTCCTCGTCACTTTCAGGTACACCAATCAAACGTCTTTTCACATAGTCCCATATTTCTTGGACGCTTTGTTCATTCCTTTTTACTCTTTTTTCTCTAAACTTCTCTTCTTGCTTTATCTCATTAATTTGATCTTCAATCTCTGATACCATTTCTTCCTCTTGATCAAATTGGGTATTGAAGCTTGTGCATGCATCATGTAGTTCTCGTGCCATGGTTTTCAGCTTCATCAGGTCATTTAAGGTCTTTCCTACACTGTTGATTCTAGTTAGCCATTCGTCTAATCTTTTTTCAAGATTTTTAGCTTCCTTGCAATGGGTTCTAACATCCTCCTTTAGCTCAGAGAAGTTTGTTATTACCAACCTTCTGAAGTATACTTCTGTCGGCTCATCAAAATCATTCTCCATCCAGCTTTGTTCTGTTGCTGGTGAGGAGCTGTGATCCTTTGGAGGAGAAAAGACTCTGGTTTTTAGAATTTTCCACTTTTCTGCTCTGGTTTCTCTCCATCTTTGTGGTTTTATCTACCTTTGGTCTTTGATGCTGGTGACCTACAGATGGGGTTTTGATGTGTATATGCTTTTTGTTGATGTTGATGCTATTGCTTTCTGTTTGTTAGTTTTCCTTCTAGCAGTCATGTCCTTCAGCTGCAGGTCTGTTGGAGTTTGCTGGAGGTGCACTACAGACCCTGTTTGCCTGGTTATCACCACAAGAGGCTGCAGAACAGCAAATATTGCTGCCTGATCCTTCCTCTGGAAACTTCATCCCAGGGGGGCAACCGTCTGTATGAGGTGTGTCAATTGGCCCCTACTGTGAGGTATCTCCCCGTTAGGCTACACAGGGCTCAGGGACCCACTTGAGGAGGCAGTCTCTCCATTCTCAGAGCTCAAACACTGTGCTGGGAGAACCACTGCTCTGTTCAGAGCTGTCAGACAGGGACGTTTAAGTCTGCAGAAGTTTCTGCTGCCTTTTGTTCCGCTATGCCCTGCCCCCAGAGGTGGAATCTGCAGAGGCAACAGACCTTGCTGCTGTGGTGGGATCTGCCCAGTTCGAGCTTTCCCAGCCACTTTGTTTACCTACTCAAGCCTCAGCAATGGTGGACGCCCCCCTCCCCTGCCAGGTTGCTGCCTCGCAGGTCAATCTCAGACTACTGTGCTAGCAGTGAGCAAGGCTCTGTTGGTGTGGGACCTGCCGAGCCAGTCATGGGATAT
This sequence comes from Piliocolobus tephrosceles, assembly GCF_002776525.5. NCBI lineage: Eukaryota > Metazoa > Chordata > Mammalia > Primates > Cercopithecidae > Piliocolobus > Piliocolobus tephrosceles. The sequence goes on along the minus strand of NC_045440.1, from coordinate 133,301,251 downwards.
AATCTCCTAGTGTGCTGTTTGCTAAGACCGTTGGAAAAGTGTAGTATTTGGGTGGGAGTGTCCCAATTTTCCCGGTACAGTCTGTCATGGCTTCCTTTGGTTAGGAAAGGGAAATCCCCCGACCCCTTGCACTTCCTGGGTGAGACGATGCCCTGCCCTGCTTCAGCTTGCCCCCCATGGGCTGCACTCACTGTCCAACCAGTCCCAGTGAGATGAGCCAGGCACCTCAGTTGGAAATGAAGAAATCACTTGCATTGATCATGCTGGGAACCGCAGACTGGAGCTGTTCCTATTTGGCCATCTTGGAATGGAATCCTTTAGAAGTTTCTTTGTGTTGATTTTCAACCTTGTCTTGGAGCTCATTGAGCTTCCTTGCAATCCATACTCTGAATTCTTTGTCTGTCATTTCTGAGTTTTCATTTTGATTACAGATCATTGCTGTAGATCCAGTGTGATCATTTGGTGGTGTCACTACATTCAGATTTTTTGTGCTGGTTCCTTCTCATCTGGAGACCTTGGCACTTCTAATATTTGTAATTATTTTAGTGTGGATAGGAGTTTTTCTTTTTATTTCCCTATAATAGTATTATTTTTTCTTTCCCTTTCCCCCCTCCCTAGGGTGTGTAACTGTAGAGAATGCTGGGTAGGGTCTTTTGGCTTTCCTTCTATAGCCCTGTGCACTTCATTCAGCAAGTTTTTTTTTTTTTTTTTTTTTTAATAAAGAACAGAAATATATTTCTCACAGTTCAGGAGGATGGGAAGTCTAAGATCAATGATCTGGCACTTGTTCAACTAGGGCTTTCTTGCTGTGTTCTCACATACAGAAGGCAAGCTCGCAGGATGCTCCTTGAAGCCTCTTTTGTAAAGGCCTTAATCCCAGTCCTGAGAGAGAACCCCTCATGGCCGAGTGACCTCTTAAAGGCCCCACCTCTTGATGCTGTCACCTTGGCAACACTTGAATTTGAGGGGACACATTCAAGTCATAGCAGACTGAACATTTCTCTTTTGCCAGATAGCACCACGTTCTTTGTCAGCAGGTGGTGGTAGAGGGGCACTGCAGAATAAAGGGGCTTCTCTTGCTTCTAAGAGGATGCTGTGACAGTTAATTTTATGTGTCCAAGTATTTGTTCATCCTTTTTTTTTTTTTTTAAATTTAGATATTTAACTTTTGCTCTGACTTTCCAGTTATAAGGTCAAACATTATTCTGGGTGTTTATGTGAGGATGTTTTTACATGAGATTGACATTTAAATCAGTGAACTTTGAGTAATGCAGACTGTCCTCCTCGATGTTAGTGGGCTTGATCCAGTCAGGTGAAGGCCTGAAGAGAAAAAAAGACTGTCCTCTTCCAAGAAAAAGACAATCCTCCAACAGATACCTTTGGACTGGACCTGCACCATCAGCTTTCCTGGGTCTCAAGCCTCTTGCCACACACTCCAGCTTTTGGACTTATTAGACTTAATAATAATCACACAAGCCAATCCTTTTAAGGGATTTTCTCTGGAGAACCTTGACAAACACAAACATCTACTGAGAGTTCCTGTCCAGGTTTTACTCATACCCTAGCAGGAGGCTTCTGGCTTACCAGTCCCAAGGGTGTGAGGTTGTTTGCTTGTAAAACCTGAGCCACCAGCTGCACACCAGCTCTGGCCCAGGGCAAGGCAGGGAACTTCCCCATCACTGAGCAGTGAGTAGCCATACTCTTTCCATTAGATCTGACTTCACCATGGGGAAGGGGAGCCCCTTCCAAGGATATTCCTTCCTTGGGTACTCTCAGTCCTGCGACATTATAGCTCTCTTTTATCCTTCTTAATAGCTAATACCATGATCAGTTAAAAGTTTTTTATATTAAAATTATCCCTGTTCAAGTTAATGGTATGGTTTCTGTCTCCTGACTGGATATTATGATACAATATTTACTGTCATATTTCTACTACTTTAGGTTTAAAGTTTTTCATAATAAAGATTTAAACTGAATTTTTGATCATTCATTAAATATTTACGTAGAACAGGACAAAGGATGATTTTCCTTTGTCTACTTATTGTAAAGAAGCATCCAAGACTTACCACTACATCATGATTACAGGTGGCCACCAGCTTATGATGGTTTTAGGATTTTTTTGACTTTATGATGGGTTTATTGGGATGTAAACCCATTTCAAGCCGAGGAGCTCCTTAGGACTTACGAATCATACCTCTTTCACATCACAGTAAAGTTGGAAAATTGTTAAGTCAAGCTGTCATTAAGTAGGAGACTGCTGTATTGCTAATGTTAAAGGTATTTTTCACTTATGATGGGTTTACTGGGAATTAACCACAATGTAAATCAAGGACCATCTGTATCTTGTATGGTTTTTGCTAATGCATTGAAAGAGATCTGTGTAAATTATCTATGATTTCAGAATATGCATATTACCTCCAACTGTGTTAACTCATGTTTTTAAAGAGAATAATGGTATTTTTACACTATGTGGATGTGCTGCAGTAGAATTTTTCTTTCTTTTTTTTTTTTGAGACAGAGTCTCACTCTGTCGCCCAGGCTGGAGTGCAGTGGCCGGATCTCAGCTCACTGCAAGCTCCGCCTCCCGGGTTTACGCCATTCTCCTGCCTCAGCCTCCCGAGTAGCTGGGACTACAGGCACCTGCCACCTCGCCCAGCTAGTTTTTTGTATTTTTTTTAGTAGAGACGGGGTTTCACCATGTTAGGATGGTCTCGATCTCCTGACCTTGTGATCCGCCCGTCTCAGCCTCCCAAAGTGCTGGGATTACAGGCTTGAGCCACCGCGCCCAGCCTGCAGTAGAATTTTTCTAAGCTACAAAAGTGTATAAATAAAAAATCAACTTAAACTTTTTGGGAAATAATTTCTACCAAAGATTCATAATCAGCATATTCCTTCAATGACCAAGTTCATCCAGTAGATAATCTCCTTGCATAAAAGTTTCAAGATCATGCAGTGACTTGCTTATGCTGTAATCTGAGACCTGGTTCTGTGGAAAATTATAGGTTCTTATTTTCTCTGGTCTTCCTTTACTTCCAATCTGAATTTTTCTAGCACTGTGTTTATTCATTTCTTCTTCTAGATACATGTTGTATAGTTTTATACGTAACTTTTTCATAGTCAGCTCTTTATTTTTCAGTTGAGATCTCTCTTGCTGACATTCAGAAACACCTGAATAGTGTTACAAGAATTAAAAAGTTTTGATAGAAAAATCTTCTTTACTTATTTTCAAGGAATACTCCTTTTCCTTCTCATCCCTTTTCTTCTTCCTGTTGGAAGAGGAACTAGCTGGACAGCACCGTCCATGGTATTTACATGTTGCCCCCCTGGCTCCACTGGCTCGCTTAGTGTCGATTCTCAAATCTTTCGGATTAATCACCAGATTAATCTCAGTAGGTTGGGGCAATACTGCTTACAGTGATGGTGCTAGTGTGGATGAGGCCTTGCTTTTCTGTCTTTGGCACTCTTTGTACTCTACGCACACGTCCTTCAAATTTCATGTGCCTATAGGCTTCTGAACCCCCAATGCTGGCAGATGCACGTCTGAGGCCACCTGTTTCACTTGGAAAATATTCCATGGTTTCAAAATGCCATCTTTTAAATGCAGCGTATTGCTGATACATATCAAACATCTCTGAAGTAAACAACATTGCCTCCTGACCTCCAACTCCTGCAGTTACTTCCAGGATCAAATCATTTTCATCTGTTTCTTCTGGTGCTTCAACTGGTTATTTCTTTTTATAACACAGAGTTATTTCATTCTCTGCAAGTTTCCTTAAATCTTCATCCTCTTTGTGCAGCAAGTGCTCGGTCTCCTGCAGCTCCTGTTCCTTCTCGTTCAGCAGCTTGACCACCGCCAACAACTCATGCCTCCTGACCTTCAAATGGGCTTCAGACCCCGCCTGGCGCTTGAGAAAGGTCTGCAAGGGCCCGCCCCAGGTGAACAGCCTCTCTAGCGGCAGGCTACCACAGCTCAGGGCCCCTGTGGGGCCAGAGCCACCAGGCAGCGCCCTCAGCAAGTTTTATATCACACTGTGCAGTTTGATCTACAAGCCAGTAGATGGTGCTTCTAGGTAAGAGCTGGTGCAGCCAGTGTGGCTGGTTATATACTTGATCCTTGTTTATGAGCAGAAGTTCTTTTGCCCTAGACAATGAACTGATTCGTGGAATGCATAGTGGTCTGAGCTCTCTGCTCAGCCCCTGGGGGGAGGTGGTGCTCGTTGGGGGCACACCTACAGGTCCCTTGATGGCAGGCACAAGCACCTGTGCTGAGGGAGAATCCAGTGGGTGACCACCAAGCACCCAGAGATGTGCCTAGGTGTGGAGCTGGAAAACTTCCTCAGTTCTGTTCTCTGTATGGTGATGGGGGGCAGCCTGAACTCTAATCCAGGAGAGTGGGTGTTCCAGATGCCTGGAGATCCGCCTGGGTGTGTAGTGGAGAGGACTCCTCTGCACCAGAATCTCTGCACAGAAACAGTGGGGCAGGTCAGGCTGCTTATCAAGTTGAGTGGGTGTTCCAAATGGCTGAAGATCTGCCTGAGCGTGGAGGAGAGAGGGCCCCCTGCACCAAGATCTCTGCACAAGAGGGGTGAGGAGACTCAGGCTGCTGATCTGGGCAAGCAGGCGCTCTGAATGTCTGGAGATCTGCCTGGGCGTAGAGCAGTGAGGACCCTGTTGCACCATAGTCTGTGCCCAGGAGGGATGGGGCAGCTTAGGCTGCTGGTCCAGGCCAAGTGTGCTCTGAATGCCTGGACTTCTGTCTGGGGTGGAGTGGAGAGGGCCCTGCTATACCACGATCTCAGCGGAGCAGTCTGGGCTCCCAGCAATGGCACATGCAGGCGGGTTCCAGGTTGCCAAGATGGCCCTGGCTGAAGCCTTGCTGCCCACCTAAGACTGCAGCTGTAGCAGCTTTCCTCCTGCCCCAGACCTGTGATGGGGGAGAACACAATTCTAGCACCTACTGCTGAGGCACTTTCCACAGTTCTGACTGTGGAGACTCCTACCCCACTCCAGAGCAGGTGCTCCAATCACTTACCCAAGGCTAAAATGCCTGTGCAGTCATGCTACTGGTCAGCAAAGGATGGGTGACTTTGCATGCGCCTAGATTAAAAATGGCATCCTGATCTCAGTCCTGAGTCTGGGAATACGTCTGTGGCTTTTCCCGTTTGCATTCCTTCACGGTGGCTTCAAACCTCTCCCCAAGTTAGTTCCATGGCTTGAGAGAAACAAAGTGCTCTCCCTCGACCTGTCTTTCTCGGATCCCCACGGAAAGGTGACTTACAGAGCGGGGTTCTCTGCCTCTCTCACGTACTGTGGCTTCACTCACTTTGATCAACCATACACTGTCATGGGGGCTGTTGGCCGGTGTTCTCCTCCCTGGGATTTGGAATGTCCTTCACAATTCTGGTGGATTCCCATTTTCCTTCTTGAATTAAGCTCACAGAGTTGATCCTTATGCACTGCCTTGCTGTTTCCAAGTGGCTGAGCACACACTAAAAGCCTTTAATCCACCATCTTGAGAAAAAGATTGTCTTTTCTTATAAGGACGTAAGTCATATGTCCTTATATGTCCATTGTAAGTCATGGATTTAGGGCTCACTCGAATCCAGTATGACTTCTTTTTAGCTAAATACATCTGCAAGGGCTGTATTTCCAAATAAGGTCACATTCTGAGGATCTGCATGAATGTAAACTTCCAAGTAAACTTTCTTGACTTCAGGGGCCACGTGCGTAAATAAGTATGTGAATAGGTGTGTGTGTGTGTTTGTGTATTGGGTGTGGGTGGGAAGTTGTTGGAAGACTGAGACATGGGGATATTCCACTACAGCCATTTAAAACACTATTCTGGATATACATATGTAAAAGCTGAGCTGCTGTAACTGGGCTTGCAGGCGACCAGTTTGGGATCCTTCCTGGGCCAGAGAAACACATTTGAATTTATTCCAAGTGAAATTAAGTCACGGAGACTCTGGCTGCTAGAGGTAGGGGGTAGATGGGGGGAGGGACTGGATTGGAAGGGAGCTTGCATGGAGGTAAGTACAACATCAAGGAAGTTTCTCTAATTGTCTAGGCATAGTATGGATACTTTAAAAGACAGGAGCTTGGAAAGTAAGTGTATTTAATTCCAGTTTAAATAGATGCCAAGAACACCTTGGAGGTAATTAAAAAAAACTTTATTCGTATATCAGATCACATCTTTGTGGGTGATCTGTAAAATGACAGTGACTAGTAATATTTTCTAGTAAATTTCCAATATATGCCAGAAGGTGGCAGCATTGTCAAACAGCAGGATGCTTGGTGCTGCCTGCCACTCTCCTTTATATGCTTTGGGACCTACTGAATTCAAGGCCATCTCCTCTCTCTCACCCCCGCCCTTCTGCATCCCCTCTTCCATGTCTTTCTCCTTGCGGGGTTAACATGGCGTGGGCTGGGAGAAGTGGGGCATCAACACTGGTCTCCTTTTATACTAATAAATATCCTCAGAATAGAACCTCCTTAAAACACTACGTCTCCTTTTATATTAATATCCTCAGAATAGAACCTCCTTAAAACACTACTTTGATTGTATTAAATGTCTCCCTTAAAAATATCTGGGGGGTAAGACCAGAATGATGAGGAACTTAGAACAATTTCCCATATTTCAGAAAAGCCATGCCTTGGTAAAATGTCAGCTACTTATGCTAGGATCATTATGGATTCTGTGATAAATCTGATTGTCTCATGCTGAGCAAAGACCTGGGTTGGGAGTTTCAAATATTTTTCCAGAAGCAGAGAAATATTATCTCTAAATAAATTCAGCCAGATAATTAAACTCTTTCAAAACATTGGAATCTTGATTAACATATAAGAAAGCAGGGGTGGTGAGAATCTTGGGCTTCATTATCTTGGTGGATACAAAGGTCATCTTCATTTAAAAGACTGTTTTGATTAGGGTGGCAGGGCTAACCAAAAAAACCTGGGTTTGGAGTTGGGCCGATCCCTAACTCTGCAACCTCCAGTAAATAATTCAAAATCTTTGAGCTTCATTTTTCTCATTGCATTGGATTCCTATTGACATAAATTAAATAGTGTATATGAAGAACCTAGTATAGTGCTAGCACATAGTTGATGCTCAACAAACTTTTCTTGAATGAATGGAACTAACAGCCAGAGCAATATTGAGTTTTAGAGGCCTGCTGTGTACCTGATATTGTGGTCGTGGCGAGACTCAAAAACAACAAATGGAAAGAAGAAAAGAATATGATTCTCTGATCTGGGACATTTAAATTACTATTTTTAATTTTTAGATCTTGGGCAATTGAACACATTTGAAACTGCCCCCTGGCTCTGGAGGGGGGTGATAAGTAAATGAGATGCCAGGCCACATGCCACTTTTCTTACATACCTCACAGCATGCAGCAGAGTACACAATATCAACTCTAGAAATTGAGCCATTAGAGAGAAAGGAACGCATGAGTGTGTCTTTGATTTGAATACAGGTAATCATCTCATTACCTGAGGTTAGAGGGAGGGCAAATCTTCCCTTTAATCTCTACCGGCTTTATTGTCAGGGAATAAGACAGGGACTTGCTGCCATTATTCACCATCTCTTATTTGAGGACACTTATTTAGCCTGTGCTCAAACAGATAGTCTAATAAGATGCTTGATGGAGAGAGGGTGTGTGTGAACGTGAACATGGTAAATGGTGGCCCCAAGGTCTTCCTCTTGAGCTTTCTCAGGCTAGCCGAGGACAGGAGCAATCACAACAGCTCAAGTTAGAAAGGGGCTGAAGGGTTAACTTGTTCAACTGGCCTTGTATTCTCAAATTCCTTTTATGATATTGCTTCAGGAACACTTCAAGAAAAACTCCAAGTAGAGCTTGAGATCTTGGCACCCTGTGCCACCTTGCAATGCCTTTTTCTTCTCAGGAGAAGTTGGGCTTCTCAAACTATGCCCTTTGTTAATTGTTCTTTCTTTGAATAATTCAAGGCCCTGCATTCCTTCTACATGTGGCTCCCTCTCACCCCAGTAATGAAGGAGGATTATGTGAATTCTAATAACATTTTTTTCCATAATTTCCAATAGTTCCTTTTTGGATAATTATGCTGTCTAATGCTTTTTCGCTAAAAGTATTATTTTATTGAAGAATTATACTTCTGTTTCTGTGCATGAACATATATCGATTTCTATAAAAAATCAGGAACCGGCTGGGCGCAGTGGCTCATGCCTGTAATCCCAGCACTTTGGGAGGCTGAGATGAGCGGATCACGAGGTCAGGAGATCAAACCATCCTGACTAACATGGTGAAATCCCTTCTCTACTAAAAATACAAAAAATTAGCCAGGCGGGGTGGCGGGCGCCTGTAGTCCCAGCTACTTGGGAGGCTGAGGCAGGAGAATGGCGTGAACCCAGGAGGCAGAGCTTGCAGTGAGCCGAAATTGCGCCTCTGCACTCCAGTCTGGGCAATAGAGCAAGAGTCTGTCTCAATTAAAAAAAAAAAAAAAAATCAGAAACCAGCTTGTCATTAAGTGAGTTGTTACTCATTGTTTAATGGATGAATACAAGATACCAGGAATACGGGAGTGAATAAGACAGAAAACCTGCCCTCCAGGAGTTTGTATTTTAATAAGCTGTCATCTCACACAAGGTGAAAGATTGTATTATCTATTGCATAACAAATTGTTATTGTATTATCAATACAATCTATTGATAAATAAATAGATTGTATTATCTATTGCATAACAAATCACCCCCAAAACATAATGGCTTAAAATAATAAACATTTAACTTGTATTTTCCTCTTTCTGCTGGTTAAGAATTTGGGAATGGCCTACCTGGCTGGTTCTGACTAGGGTCTTACATGTGACTGCAGTTGGATGTTGGCAAAGGCTGGAGTCATCTGAAAGCTTAAGTGAGGCTGGAGAATCTGTTTTAAAGATGGCTGTCTCACAGGGCTGTAAGCAGGAGGCCTTAGTTCCTAACCATGTGGCCTCTCCATAGATGCCTTGAGTACCCTCACAACATGGAGGTTGGCTTTCTTCAGAGTGAGTGATTGCCTCAGGATACAGCAAGCCTACCTTTCCCGAGAGGCCATGATTGCCTCAGGATGCAAAAGCAAGCTTTTGCACCCACATGTTAATTAATTAGTTAATTCAACAAGTATTTATTGAACACCGACTATTTGCTAGAAGTTCCAGCATTGAAACATCCCTCATTCTTTCCTCACTGAGAGTTTGGAAAAAGTAAAAATACTTTCAGCTTAGTTAAAAATTGGAAGGACTAGAGTAGTAGTATTTTCTAGAGTCATTCATAGAGAAATAAACCATCTAACCAAGGTAGGGGTGCAATCCAACCAGTTGCAAATAAACAGTGCAATTGTATTTGATTCAAGTGTGCTCTGGGTCTCTTTTTATTTTGGAAATCATTGTGCTTTTGGAATGGCTGCCTAGCAACCAGGGCTTTGCTCAGTTCACACCAGGAGTGTTTGAGCAGAGTTGCTCAATAGCATTAAAATTCACTGGGTTTCCCAAGCAGTAGAAAAACTGCTAGGTGCAGCCGAGTGTGGTGGCTCATGCCTGTAATCCCAGCATTTTGGGAGGCCAAGGCGGGCAGATCACGAGGTCAGGAGTTCAAGACCAGCTTGACCAGGATGGTGAAACCCTGTGTCTACTAAAAATACAGAAAAAAAAAAAAAATAGCCGGGCATGGTGGTGCGTGCCTGTAATCCCAGCTACTCAGGATGCTGAGGCAGGACAATTACTTGAACCCAGGAGGCAGAGGTTGCAGTGAGCCGAGATTGCGCCACTGCACTCCAGCTTGGGTGACAGAAAGAGACTCCATCTCAAAAAAAAAAAAAAAAAAAAAAAAAAAAAAAAAAAAAAAAAAAAAAAAGAAAAGAAAAGAAGAAAACTGCTAGATGCTGAGCCTGTATGGCCACCTAGCAGTGCAGAGGGTGAGTGTCAAGGTTGGAAGACCCTGGGAGGGGTAGAATTTTTCTAGGTTTGGAGGAAGGATGTGCATGCACCATGGTAGTTTTATGCATGGTTGGCTAACAGTGGCATGATTCACATCTAAGAATAGATAACATTTGTTTGAAAATGTTCTTGGTGTTTGCTTTCAGCGATGCTTACACTGAAATGGGAATGACACAGAAAAATAGAATGTGGTGAGTATGTCCCTCTTGTTTGTGAACATTCTACAGTTTTGTGATTAGCAGCTTTCAATTTTAGAACTCTGGCACATAGATCATTCAAATCAACTTACTTCTCAAAATTTGCACTGGCCCCAAACAAAAACATATGACTAGAATCCTTTTTAAAAATGGGTTTTGAAAAAAGTTAAATCCATCTGTATGCAAGACTATGCTATATGTGGTCTTGGACCCTGGGTTAAGTGCTGTTGAAGTGAGAAAGACATTGTTTGGCATTTACCATTCATTCATTCATTTATTCAACAAATATTAAAGGTATAATTTTCCAGGCGCTCTGTTAGGCATTGGAATATAGACATCAATAAAATAGACACATTCGCTGTCCTCATAGTATTACATTCTAGTGGGACTCATGACATATGAGAAAGAGAGAAAAACTCACATAGCTCTCCTGGGGCAGTAGAAGGGCCAAAGGACTCCAGCAGGTGAAATAAGGATTTTGACAGCTACACAGGAAACTCAGAGCTGCCAAATTCTGCCTTTCTGGATGCTTTTCTGTGAATCCCATCCATGACAGGTGAATTCTTATGTAACAGACTTGTTTATAAGCTACACCAACCCAAGGTGTCCAACTGGGCCACCAGAAATAAAACTGTAACTCCTTCACTCACCCACATTGATTATTCTTTAAAGCTTCACCTCTTTCAAAATCTCTCCCTCTCATTCAAGGAGGGCTCTGAAATTTTTTCACACACGCTTGCAAATTGCTATTCCCTAGAGCACTGTAGGGCTTCTAGTGAGGTGTCATTGAAGACTCATGAACAATGGGAAGAAATAATCAAATGTATCTTTAAGATTAATTTGCAAACAGGGAATAGAGTGACATAAAGTGGAATGAAATCGGAATTAAGAAATACCATAAAGAAGCATACTAGAAGGATATTTTGTATGTTTTTAATTTTTTTTTGGCCAACTAGCTCTCCTTTCTCAGTTTAGTTCTTCAATTCTGCTTTGGGGGACCATCTTTTCCACTCTTAGTCATTGTGATTTGGGTGGGGCTAATCTAACCCCCACTCTGGCGGTGGGGTTAGTGAACTAGCTCTGGCGGAGGAGAAAACATACAGCACATTGTTCCAAAACCACAACAATTGTTCCGAAACCACAACAATCATTCATGGAATGTTTGCTGGAACCATGAGTGAGGCCTCCTGTTACCAATGGGGTTGCCAGTTGGTAGGATGCAAACCCAAAACTCTGTTTGCTATTACATAAGAAAAACTACTGACTGAAAGTGCTGTCAAGTCAGACAGAACTAGAGCAGTGATATGGAGAGTGATATGTGGTAATAATGAGGACCTGGATCCAGCCCTGTCTGAAGTCTAAGTTTCAGTTACATTTTCCCACAAATTATTATCTTTATTAGAGGTGATTTGAGTTGGAATTTCTACGATTTCCACAAGAAGATCCTGGGCTAATACACTAGAATATTGAGCAATATCAAGGCTTTAACACTAACAGTTGTAAAGTAATTAAAATTGGGGATGCCTTTGAGAAGGATTACAAAAAGATGTGGTAGATGAAGGAGAGAAGAGTAAGGCAGTAGGATTTGCCAGCTTTAGCCAGATGATTAAGAAGATGGTGCTATCTGTTCTTAATAGAAACAAAGAAGTCAGGAAAATGATTTGGAGTAAGGCAAAGGGGTGGGAGTGAAATCTACTGTAGACATGTTGAGTTGCTACTGATAGCTGGGCATCTAACCTAGTAGTTGAAAATTTGGGACTGAGTCAATGCGAGAGACCATTTCTACAGTGGGAGGCAATAATTAAAAATGATGTGCCAGTTAAATCATGAAGGGAGAACATGATGAATACGGAAGAAGAATGGGCCATTGGAAGACCCACGTTTAGGATTCAAGAAGAAAATGTGAAACCAACAAAAATGGTTTCTTGTCCCAGTGCCTTTGCATGTGGGACCTTGATCCCCTGGGATCCACTACTCTTATGTCAGTCACTTCTTTAAGAGAGTTCAGATAGAACTTCTTCTAGCCTATCTTCTCTGCCTGTCCATCTTGTGCACCTGAGGTTGGGCTTCCCAGTGTCTATTTCAGTTTCCCACTGCACTTATCCCATTTTATTGTCACTCTATCTCTGAGTCTGCTTCTGCAACAGACTTGGCTAGAATTTGAAACCAAATCTTCCTGATTCTTGAAGGCATGCTTTTCCCACTATGCTTTGCTGTGATGATTTTTAGCCTACCTACAGTAGGACAATTGAAAACACCAATGAGATGATGTATATGAAATTGCTTTGGAAACTATAAATTAACATGTAAGCATAAGCTGACATTACTATTGCAAATCTGTTACTGACTATATATTTGTGTGCGTTTAAGGTGACATTATTGCAAATGTAGATAGTATATGTACACATGTGCATTAACATGTAATATGTAAGAAAGCATGTGTATATATACAGATAGAATAACATTAATATTTTATGTCTGTGGAATTATTCTTACATGTTATATTTATGTGGGTGTGAATGTGTGTATATTTATTACAGTATTCAGGAGACAATCAAGTTGTTGGCTTTTAAAATGTACTCTATTAAATGAGAATTTAGACAAAAAAAGAATTTTTCTGATATGTCCTGATACCAGTACTGTAAATACTCAAATTCATAATCTTGAATGTTGATAATAATAGTAATTATTTGCTACACATGAATTTGTGGTCTTTAGCCTACAAAGGATGATCACAAGCACTATTCTGTCTGTTCTCACCAAAACACTGTGAGGGTATCTGATTTGTATATTGGGAAGTATTGGCTTTGATGTTTGGCAGACTAGGGCTTCTACTCTGGATCCTATCTACTTTCTAGCTTGGTTCTTTTGAGCACATTATAATAGTTACATGATTGAGTGTCTTTTCTGTTCGTATTCTTTTACATATTGTTTCTAATTTTTCATAGGGACTCCTAAAGGGTAGATATTGTTCCCATTTATGGATGAGAATACTTGTTATTGGAGTAGTTATGTGACTTGGATATTTATTTATTTATTGATATTTTTGAGATAGAGTCTCGCTCTGTCGCCCAGGCCGGACTGCAGTGGCGTGATCTCGGCTCACTGCAAGCTCTGCCTCCCAGGTTCACACCATTCTCCTGCCTCAGCCTCCCGAGTAGCTGGGACTACAGGCGCCCATCACCACGCCCAGCTAATTTTTTGTATTTTTAGTAGAGATGGGGTTTCACTGTGTTAGCCAGGATGGTCTCAATCTCCTGACTTCATGATCTGCCCGCCTTGGCCTCCCAAAGTGCTGGGATTACAGGCGTGAGCCACCGCGCCTGGCTGATATTTATTTATTTATTTATTTAGAGATGGAGTCTTGCTCTGTTGCCCAGGGTGGAGTGAAGTGAAGTGATACTGGCTCACTGCAACCTCTGCCTCCTGATTTCAAGCGATTCTTGTGCCTCAGCCTCCTGAGTAGATGGGATTACAGATGCACACCACTATATCCAGCTAATCTTTGTATTTTTAGTAGAGACAGGGTTTCACCATGTTGGCCAGGCTTGTCTCAAATTCCTGGCCTCAAGTGATCTGCCTGCCTCAGCCTCCCAAAGTTTTGGGATTACAGGCATGAGCCGCCATGCCTGGCCACTTGAATCTTTTAAAAATGTATTGAGGTATTTTATGGACTAAAATATAATCTACCTTAGTAAGTATTCCATGTACTCTTGGAAAAAAATGTGTATTATGCTTATACAGAGTGGTGGATTCTACAAACGTTAATTTGGTCAAGTTAGTTGACAGTATTGATCAAGTCTTCAGTTTCCTTACCAATCTTCTGTCAATTTGTTTGATTAATTACTGAGTTAGTGATATTGAAATCTTAGACCAAAATTGTCAATTTTTCACATCTCTTTTTGGTTTTATCAGCTTTTACTTCATGTATTTTGAAATTCTATTATTAGGTGTATAAACATTCAGAATTGTTATGTTTTCTTGAATTTATCTCTTATTATGAAATGAACATAATTATCTGTGGTAATATTATGTCTTCTGAAGTCTATTTTGTTTGAATTTAATATAGCCAAATGCATCTTTCTTTTTTAGTTTTTTTTTAAAAATTATACTTTAAGCTCTGGGATACATATGCAGAACATGCAGGTTTGTTACATAGGTATACATGTGCCACGGTGGTTTGCTGCACCCATCAACCCGTCATCTACATTAGGTATTTCTACTAATGCTATCCCTCCCCTCGCCCCCTACCTCCCGACAGGCCCCAGTGTGTGATGTTCCCGTCCCTGTGTCCATGAGTTCTCATTGTTCAACTCCCATTTATGAGTGAGAACATGTGGTGTTTTGTTTTCTGTTGCTGTGTTAGTTTGCTGAGAGTGATGGTTTCCAGCTTCATTCATATCCCTGCAAAGGACATGAACTTATCCTTTTTTATGGCTGCATAGTATTCCATGGTATGTAAGTGCCACATTTTCTTTATCCAGTCTATTGTTGATGGGCATTTGGGTTGGTTCCAAGTCTTTGCTATTGTGAATAGTGCTGCAATAAACATAGATGTGCATGTGTCTTTATAGTAGAATGATTTATAATCTTTTGGGCATATACCCAGTAATGGGATTGCTGGGTCAAATGGTATTTCTGATTCTAGATCCTTGAGGAATCTCCACACTGTCTTCCACAATGGTTGAACTAATTTCACTCCCACCAACAGTGTAAAAGCATTACTATTTCTCCACATCCTGTCCGGCATCTGTTGTTTCCTGACTTTTTAATAATCGCCATTCTACCTGGCGTGAGATGGTAGTATCTAACTGTGGTTTGATTTGTATTTCTCTAATGACTAGTGATGAGATGATGAGCTTTTTTTCATATGTTTGTTGGCCACATAAATGTCTTATTTTGAGAAGTGTCTGTTCATATCCTTTGCCCACTTTTTGATGTGGTTGTTTGATTTTTTTTTTTTGTAAATTTGTTTAAATTCCTTGTAGATTCTGTATATTAGCTCTTTGTCAGATGGATAGATTGTAAAAATTTTCTCCCATTTGGTAGGTTGCCTGTTTACTATACTGATAGTTTCTTTTGCTGTGCCTAAACTCTTTAGTTTAATTAGATCCTATTTGTCAATTTGGGCTTTTTTTTGCCCTTGCTTTTGGTGTTTTAGTCATAAAGTCTTTGCCCATGCATATGTCCTGAATAGTACTGACTATGTTTTCTTCTAGGATTTTTATAGTTTTAGGTCTAACATTTAAGTCTTTAATCCATCTTGAATGAATTTTTGTATAAGGTGTAAGGAAGGAGTCCAGTTTCAGTTTTCTGCATATGGCTAGCCAGTTTTCCCAACACCATTTATTAAATAGGGAATTCTTTCCCTATTGCTTGTTTTTGTCAGGTTTGTCAATGATCAGATTGTTGCAGATGTGTGCCATTATTTCTAAGGCCTCTCTTCTGTTCCACTGGTCTCTTTCTCTATATATTTTGGTACCAGTACTATACTGTTTGGGTTACTGTAGCCTTGTAGTATAGTTTGAAGTCAGGTAGTGTGATGCCTCCAGCTTTGTCCTTTTTTTTTTTTCCTTAGGATTGTCTTGTCTATATGGGCTCTTTTTTGGTTCCATATGAAATTTAAAGTAGTTTTTTTCTAATTCTGTGAGGAAAGTCAATGGTAGCTTGATGGAGATAGCATTGAATCTCTAAATTACTTTGGGCAGTATGGCCATTTTCACAATATTAATTCTTCCTATCATGAGCATGGAATGTTTTTCCATTTGTTTGTGTTCTGTCTTATTTCCTTGAGCAGTGGTTTGTAGTTCTCCTTGAAGAGGTCCTTCACATCCCTTGTAAGTTGATATCACCACTGATCCCACAGAAATACAAATGACTATCAGAAAATACTAGGAACACCTCTGCACAAATAAACTAGAAAATCTAGAAGAAATAAATAAATTCCTGGACACATACACCCTCCCAAGACTAAACCAGGAAGAAGTCCAATCCCTGAATAGACCAATAACAAGTTCTGAAATTGAGGCAGTAATTAATAGCCTACCAACCAAAAAAAAAAAAAAAAAAAAGCCCAGGACCAGAAGGATTCACAGCCAAATTCTATAAGATGTAAAAGAGGAGCAGGTGCCATTCCTTCTGAAACTATTCCAAAGAATAGAAAAAGAGGGGTTCCTCCCTAACTCATGTTATGAGATCAGCATTATTCTGATACTAAAACCTGTCAGAGACACAACAACAACAAAAAATTTCAGGCCAATATTCCTGATGAACATCAATGCAAAAATCCTTAATAAAATACTGGCAAACCAAATCTAGCAGCACATCAAAGAGCTTATCCACCATAATCAAGTCAGCTTCATCCCTGGGATGCAAGGCTGGTTCAACATATGCAAATCAATAAATGCAATCCATTGCATAAACAGAACCAATGACAAAAACCACATGATTATGTCAACAGATGCAGAAAAGGCCTTCAATAAAATTCAACACCCCTTTATGCTAAAAACTCTCAATAAATTTGGTATTGATAGAATGCATCTCAAAATAGTAAGAGTTGTTTATGACCAACCCACAGCCAATCTCAAACTGAATAGGCAAAAGCTGGAAGCATTCCCTTGAATACTGGCACAAGACAGGGATGCCCTCTCTCACCACTCCTCTTCAACATAGTGTTGGAAGTTCTGGCCAGGGCAATCAGGCAAGAGAAAGAAATACAGTGTGTTCAAATAGGAGGAGAGGAAGTCAAGTTGTCTCTGTTTGCAGATGACATGATTGTATATTTAGAAAACCCCATCATCTCAGCCCAAAATCTCCTTAAGTTGACAGGCAACTTCAGCAAAGTCTCAGGATACAAAATCAATGTGCAAAAATCACAAGCATTCCTATACACCAATAACAAACAAACAGAGAGCCAAATCATGCGTGAAGTCCCATTCACAATTGCTACAAAGAGAATGAAATACCAAATGCATCTGTCTTTTGATTGGTATTAATATGTTATATCTTTTCTTACCTTTTTATTTTTAATCTGTCTCTTCATATTTAAAGTACATTTCTTATAGAAAGCATATAGTTGTGTCTTGCTTTTTCCCACATTCTGAAATCTCTGCCTTTTAATTGGGATATTTAGACCACTTACATTTAATGGGATTCTTGACATGGCATGTTTAAGTCTATCATCTTGCCACTTTTTAAAGAAGTTGCCCATATGTTGTTTCCTTTTTCTTGCCTACTTTTGGAATGACTATTTTTTTAAAAATTCCTTTTTATCTTCTTTGTTGGCTTATTTGCTGTAACTCTGTATTGTTATTTTAGAAGTTGCTTTAGGTTCAAGTAATATTATACTACTTCATGTACGGTATAAAAAACTTACAATAGCATAATCTATTTTTCTCCTTACAATCTTATGATATTTTTGACATATGTTCTACTTGTACCTGTGCTATAAAACCTGTACTACATTGTTATTATTTTTGCTTAAACAGATTAGTTTGCCTAAAGACATTTAAATAATAAAAAATCTTATATGTTTACTCATGCAGTTATGACTTCCAGGGCTATTAATTCAATTGTGTAGACCCACATTTCCATCTGATATCATATTCCATCTGCCTAAATGATGATGTATTTTTGTATTTCTTGTAATGCAGCTTTGCTGGTGAATACATTTGTTTACTTTTCATATATCTGTAAAAGTTTTTTGTTTTGACTTTGTTTTAGTTTGATTTTGAAACTCATTTAAGCTGGGCATAGAATTCTAGGTTGATAGTTTTTCTTTCAATACTTGTACTCAGGGTTTTGAGATTCTTATTCTGTGGGTTTACAGATTTCATCAAATTTGGACATTTTAGAGAAATATTTCCCCCCATTTTTTTTCTGTCTCCTATCACCTCCTTTAAGGACTCTAATTACCCTGTTTGATGCTGGATATTTTTGTGTTCCTATATTATAGAGTCTTGTTCTGGGACACAGTTAAGTTACTTGGAAACAGATTTTTTGAAGTGTTGCTTTTATGTCTTTTTTATAGGCTGGGTCAGAACAGTGTTTAGTCTAGGACTGATTATTTTCCACTACTGAGTTAAGAAGACCCTCTGAGTATTCTATCTACTGCCCAGAAAATCATAAGGCTTTCACATCTAGCTTGGGGAAGAGACACTGTTTATGACCCTGTGTCATAATATTTATATTAATTTAGTGGTTTCTCTGAGAATTACAATACACATACCTAAATGTTCACATTCTATTTAGAGTTAATATTTTAACACTTCAGGTAAAGCATAGATGCCTTACCATCATCCAGGTCGTTTTATCCTTATCCTTGGTGTTATAATTGACATGTATATTATGTCTACTACATTGGAGACCTCCCAGACAATGTTAGAACTTTTGCTTTCAATAGTCACACATATTTTTAAGAATTTAAGAGAAGAAAAATAATCTATTTATCGAGTTATTTACATTAATGCCACTCTTCTTTTAATTCTGAAGTTTTCTTCCTTTTGATATAATTCCTCTTCAGCCTGAAGAACTTCCCTTTTTTTCAAGCAGATCTGCTGGTGACAAATCCTCTCAGCCATCTTTCATCTGAGAATGTCTTTATTTCAGAAGATTTTGGCCATATAATTATAAAATCTGTGTGTTTATTTACTGAAGATTTTTTAATTTAAATTGATTTCTTATTTTGGAGGAAGAAATTTAGACAAAATGAAAATGGAAATCACTACCATAAATGGAAAATCAGTATCACTTGCTATAGATAGATGACAACAATAAGATACACAGTGAAAATAAAACATTATTAAAGTCTCTTTTGCCTGCCAGGCACTGGTCATTAAAGAAGCTCTCTTTGTAACAAGTTCCCTTTAAGAAACACTGGTTGGATGAATGGATGGATGGAGGAATGAATGAATGAATGAATAAATAAAAACAACTATTTCTGTCTTTTTATTCATTGAATAAAGATTTACTAAGCCCACATTCTGTGATGGGCACTGAACTATCTCTGGAGCTGCAATAATCATGGGACAGACGAGGTTTAGGCTCTCCCAGCACTGGCAACTCAGTGTGAAGGAGTGGATCCAACCTTTACCTGAGAGTGGGCTTTGATGGGTGCAAGCTCGGGTAAGCGGCACACTTGAAAAGATGTAAAATGGAAAGGTTGTGAGAAATGAAGCTCTGTTGCCAATTGCTTCAGGCTGTCACTCCCTGTCTGCAGCATCCTGGGTTTTTCTCCCCTGCAGCTTGACCTCAGCTGAGATGGGTAGTGTTTGCTGCTTCCTGTGATGTTTGGAATCATCTCTCAGTATTATAACTGTCTGCTGCAAACATCTTTACTTACCATTTAGTGAGAGCCCGACCTTTTTCCATCCAAGGCCATTAGTTATATCAGTGGGCTCTGTGTGTGCTCTTAGTCAGAATAAATCCCCCCTGAGTCAGGGGCAATAGATCATGGGCTCCATCATTTATGGCCTATAAATTAAAGGGTGGTTGGGAAATCTGGCTTCTGTGCCTGGCCGCTCACTCCTTAGATACACAGTGTCACTCTTTTATTGGGGGATGTTGGGGGGAGGCTGTTTGGTCTCCTTCTGAACCCCCTGAAAGACAGTATTTACTGGCTATGGAAATACCTTCACCGCATGTTTATTTCTTTGAGACACTCTGCCTCAAGCTCATTGGATCCTTGTTCTTGTCTCTGTCCGGAGCTGTCTGGGCATTTAATGGCCTTGGGTGGTATGCTCTCCACATTTCCAAGGCTCCTCAGTGACAGCAGAATAGGCTTTTAAAAGTCTCACCACACCCAGAGTGTTTGGGGTTTCATAATGGCAAAGCGTGGCTGTCTTCTGCACTCTGGAGGTTGCATTCCGGAGACAGGGCGTTCCTGCCTTTCCACTGAGGCCACAAGGCTCCATTGATGACTGGGACTGTCCCCTCCTTGCTCCTTGAGAGCCTCGGCAGCACTCTTGGGGCTCCTGCCTCCCCATGGCCTGTCGCATCACCTTTGAAAACAGACGCATGGCTGTGAAGTTGTAGGTTTCAGGATGGCTTTGCTGTTGTAGGGAGATTGTTCTCAGAGACATCTCTGTCAGGTTCAGCTCTTGGAGCATTGTGCTGTCTCCATATTTGGAATGAAATGCTATCGTGTAAAGCAGTTCTAGCATGTTTCTGTTTAGTCCATAGTGAGCTCATGAGGATCCAGGGAGGAGTGAGGAGCAAAAGTGCGTGAGTCTGTTGCATTCAAGGGATTGCAGAGTTAAAGTAATAGCAAAGATCACTGGTCCCATCATTTACCAGAGGCCAGCATCCTCACCCCAACATCCCTGACAGGTGCACATCCAGCTTTAGTCTGAACGTGCTGTACCCTGCCTGGATCCCAGCCTTGGTGAGCTCTTCACTTCAGCTGGAACCTCTCAGCCTCATCTTTGTCTCCCCTCATGCCAAGCTCTGAGCCTCCCTGCTGTCCCAAGGCAGGAGAGTTTTAAGAAACTCTAGATGGGTCAAATGAAACTTAATTTCAGGTCCCACTTGGGTTGCCTGTCTAATATTTATCATCTGTCCAGTTATCTGGTAACTGGGATAAACTTTATCTTGATCCCAGCCACCTATCTCTCCCTTAGTCTCTGTGCCCAAGCCCTTGTTTTCATAACATATCTATGTCTCAGCCCTGCATTGCCCTCATGGGATCTTCCTCCCCAGGATTTATAGCCTTGTCCTGGAGTTGCAGCCCAATGATTCGGGTCTTGCTGGCTGATGATGGAACTCCTAGATATAGACTTGTGTAGAGTACCACTTGCCCCTGTTTTCTTGCTGCTTTGTATTCCTGTGACTGCTGGTAACCCTGAACTAGAACTCATCATTAGGAAATAGGCCTAGCACCAGAACTGGCCTGCTGAGTTAGATGCTTTTTCGGGAATTGTAGCTTGGCCCATGCACGAAATGTTTAATTTCAAGTCCCAGACCATCCTGGACCATCCGTCAGTCTGTATCATCTAACTGCAGCTAATCATGATATTCCTGTATGCCTATTGAAAAATAAACCTCCTAAGGTAGAAATGTATTCAATGATAAAATATGCCATGTATTGAATAAGTACTACTACATGTTAGACATTTTGCTATGCATTTTTGTGTGCAGTATATCCCCAAAGCCTATGAACTAGGTGTTATTATTCTTAATTAATTGTTTATTTTTTGAGATCAGATCTTGCTATGGTGCCCAGGCAGGCCTCAAACTCCTGGGCTCAAGTGATCCTTGTGCCTCAGCCTCCCAAGTAGCTGGTACTATGGATGTGTGCCATCATGCCAGGCCCTTTGCCCTTTTATTATTATTTCTAGTAGCATGCAGTGACTCTTCAGAGCACAGGCACTATAACTGGACTACCTCGATCGAAATTCCAATTGTGCCTCTTTTTAGTTGGGTACCTCAGATAAGCTGCTCGGTCTCTTTGTTTTTTAGTTATCTCATTCATAAAATGAGGTTAACTAATGATCACTTCAAATGGTAGTATGAGGACTGAATCAGTTGATGCATTTAAAATATTTAGAACAGTGCCTAGTGGCCCAGAGATGTCAAGTAACTTGCCCAGCACACACAGTAAGTGGCACAGCTGGGACTTGCAGGAAGGACCCTTTGGTCTCTCCCTTTATATCTCATTGTGCCCCCTCATCAGCCTTGAAACCCCTGGGTTTGGGCTGGGTCACCCCTTAGATGGTAATTCTTCGCAACGGTCAGCTGTGCTTTCCTTGGTCTTCAACTCGTCACACTTCATGTGTAAAGACCATGTTATTAATCTGCTTATCAAGAAAAAAACAGTCTCTGTGTTGTCCTAGCTAAGAGAATGGAACTGACTTTTGGAATACCGGGATCTGGTAGGAGGATCTGCCACTTTCCAGATGAGTGATTTTTGGTAAATCAACAAATCGCTTCCACCTTCAGTTTTCCCATCTGTAAAAGAAAGAGAATAAACTCTACCTTGCAAGCCTGCCATGAATTCAATTAGATGACACGGATAAGAGAGTGGATGTGAAGTAATTTTGTTAATATCAGTTTTCTCATTTGTAAGGTGGCATGATTGTACATGCATGTAAAGATCAAGTGAAAAGTTCATGTGAAGAGCTTAGCATACCACCTGTCACAGAGTAACTACTCAATAAATGCTACTGTCATCAACATCAGCAACACCAGTAAGATGTCCTAATCAAATGTAAACAAATATTTGGTTGTTTTCCTTTGATGAGGGGTTTCAGCAAATGCATCCATCCTACACCTTCCCCTCCTGGACAAGATGGTCCAGGAGGAATGCATGAATCTGCAAGACGGTTGCCCAGCATTAGGGCATGTAATATGGCTGTGAAGCAGATTTTCTCTCTGCCTGCAGATAACTAGTCTCTAGGGGACTTCAAACCTGTGACCCTGTCTTCATTAGCCATGTGAACTTGCTGGCCTCGTCTGCCCTTGGTAATAATTCCTGCCAGGTCACAAAGAATATCTTTCCCCCATGAGCCTTGGGTTAATAGCAACCTTTGACCCTATTCACTTAAAAGGTAATAAGCAACAGAAGCATTCATTCATCCAGCAAACATTTATCAAGGGACATTCTTGAGTTTCTTAGTTCATCATGACTCAGTGTGTCTGCCGCTGACTCTTTCAGGCTGTCACATTCTTCCCGAGATAAGAACAAAGTCAGGTATTTGAATTTTCCTTGTATTTGGGCTATTCATCACCTTTTCTCTTCTCTCCACACCCAATCGAATCAGGAACTCACATTAAAAGGGCTTTGAGCTGATGACTCTGAAAAAGCCCAGGACCCTGATTTCCCTTCCTTTATGATCCCATTAGCAGGCTGATGGTGACGACCATGTGAACACACCAAACACAAGAAAGTATCACTGACAAATGCAGAACACATGTTGGCCGGTGCAAGGATGTGGCACTTCCTTTATGCCGGCAGGTCTACTTAATTCAGTTCAGTCCAACAAGTTTTGGGTACGTGCCCATTTGCTCATTCATTCAATAATTCATTCATTCATCAAAATTTGAGTGTCGTATACAAGCACTGTACTGTGCTGCATGCTAGATTGGAAACAAAAGAAATCTATAATGCTCACCCTGCTAGCATTCTAGTGGAAGATACTGTTTGCATTCGCAAAGCACCCAGAAAAAAATATATGCATGAGGAGAAGAAAAAAATAATATTTACTTCATTTATCATGCATGCTTGCCTTCATTCATTCATTCAATTTGTTAATTACCAACTGCGTGTCATGCACAATGCTAAATGCTGGTACCCAGAGATGAGCAACGAAGACATAATTTCTGCCATCACAGAAACTTGGAAGACCACCTTAGATGAGATGATCAAAGAACACCACAATAAAGCTGAGACCTCTATGGTGAGAAAGAACTAGCTTTGCCACCAGCGGGGAAAGGTCATTTCAGACAGAGGGAAGAACTTACATGAAGCCTTATTATAGGAAAGAGATTGACATTTTTGAGAAGACATTTTGAAAACAGGCTAGTGGGGTTGGAAAGTAATGATGAAGGGGAAGGATGACAAGAGATGAGGACAGAATGGGGAAGGGCCACATAATGCAGAAAGCCTTGGCAGGCCCATGATAGAAGTGTGGAGATATATAGCTATCTCCCTATCTATCTATCATCTATCTATCTATCATCTGTCTATCTATCTATCTATCATCTATCTTCTATCTATTATCTTTCTATCTATATCTCTATCAACTATCTGTCTATCATCTATCTATATCATCTATCATTTATTATCTATCTATCTATCTATCTATCTATCTATCTATCTATCTATCTATCTATCATCTGTCTATCAATCATCTACCTTTTGAGGCCAAAGGGAAACGTTTTAAAAGAGTTTGAAGCTGAACACTGTCATAATCCAATCTATTGTGTGCTTCTGGTGTGTCAGGAATTGTGCTAAGGACTCTGATGATAAAGTAAACAAACAATACTGAGACTCACTGAGTTTAGAAATTCATCCAATGCCATTCATCACTTTTTCACAGTAGCAGTCAGCCATCTGAATGTAACCAATTAATGTGTGGGATAGATAAAAATTAAAAAAAAAGAAGGGGGAATTCAGTGACAACTGGAAATAGAAATGCCATAGATGGGATAAGATTTGTTCAGGACCTTCTTGGACACAGAGAGCAGGAATGCTTCTGAACAGGGAGGTAGAATACACAAAATGAAGGGGGATGTGTCAGGAAAAAAAAAGAGAATACTCCTTTCTTCATGTGTTACCTCGTTTAACCTACACAACATCTCTTTGAGGCAGGTATTATTTCCCCTATTTTCAGATGAGGAAACAGAGGCCCATAAAGTTACCTAGTCAAGGACACCTTGGCACGGTGGCATGGACCATTGTCCAGAGTTGGAAAGGTTTTTAACATCTGGCTGGTGAACCAGAGAGAAAACCAGAGAGTTCACCTACAGCTGAAGAAGACTTGGTGCTGGAAGAGGCATTTCAGCTGTTTTGTTTGCTGTTAGTTAAGGATGGCATTCCCAATTTCCATCTGGCAAGGCTTGAATAAAGGCCAGGAGTGGGCCCTCTCCTAGGTCCTGTCCTAGGAGAAAACCCACTTGGCTGCGTGGTCAGTGCCGAATCCATTGCCCCTGACTTCTGTTCCCATGACAACTTTCAGCACTGTGAAAGATGGCCCTTCTATGGCTAGCAGTGAAATTGCTCAGACCTCAGAGTCCTGGTGAATATGAGAGTGTTGTATTGGCTATTTTTCCCTTTCTGGGTTCTAGGAGGTTTCTTGAGGCTGAGTGTAAGAGGACTGTAACTTCTTTCTTTTGCTTCTCATCCCAAACTCCTCTCTGAGTCCTGCAGGGAGACAGACCCTCATTTGCCATTTTATCTGCAGAGCCTGGGGTGCAGCTCCCATAAGCAACCAATCTCCCCTCTTTACCTGGCCTCACTAACCTGGGGTTTTAGGGCGCTGGACTCAGCATTTCAGTCAGCCTTCAGGAACTGTTCCCTTGGCTGTGAACTCTGGGGCCCCTCTAAGCAGAGATGGCTTTATGAGCTTGTCCATGACTCATTCTGAGCTTAATGCTCTGCTGCCACAGTCTTAAATTCTTAGTCTTTTTATCTTTGAACTTATGTTTTGTAAGTGGAGTCCAATGGGACAATGAAGCACACACTTGAACAGAGGAGAGATGCACAGTGTGAGTGTCCCCAGTACTTCACCATGCCATTCACATTGGGGCATTCATGATGCCCATGAGCACAGAACTCTGGTGGACCCAGGATGTCTGGGAGATCAGCATGATTTAAAGTGCATACAAGACAGACCATTTGAACTAGAGCTTACTTTGAATGCAAAAGGAAGGTAATGGCATTCAAAAAAGCATGAATTTTATTTGTGCTACTTCCTTGTATTAATCAACCTCTTATGCCAAGAATGATGGTTGATGAAAAGCAAAGATAAGTTAAGCCATAGTTTCCTTTCCTTGAAGTCATTCCTTACTCATCAGTAAACCAAAGGTAGAAAGCATTGGTAGAATATATGTGTGCCAAGAAATGTAATAAAAACATTTGTGCTATTTCCATTGTTCTGGTAAGAATAGCTTTGTGCTGTTTCCATTGTTCTGATAAGAATAGCTTTGTGCTGTTTCCATTGTTCTGGTAAGAATGAAATACAGACTACCAATTTTGAATTATATAATTTTGGTGATTCTGC
The DNA here is from genome assembly GCF_002776525.5 of Piliocolobus tephrosceles. Lineage (NCBI taxonomy): Eukaryota > Metazoa > Chordata > Mammalia > Primates > Cercopithecidae > Piliocolobus > Piliocolobus tephrosceles. Next base: position 133,275,387 of record NC_045440.1, on the reverse strand, counting down.
ATTTGAGTTAAATGCGCTTATATTTGCATTTAAAACTGACGTGGCATAATATAAAGATGAACAGTAAAATTAATGGTACTTAGATTTTTTCCTTAGAATGATATTGAGTAACAAATACAAAACTCTCACCATGCCTAACTGAAAAAGAAACCGTGAAAGGAAGAAAAAAACGCTTTATATTTTAGTTCCTGTAAGGGCATGTTTTCCCTGCATTTTGAACAAGAGGCTCTATATTTTCATTTCCTATTGGGCCCTGCAGATTGTGCAGCCATCCTTGCATTCAGGGCTTATCCAATCAAACAATTTTTAGCTGCCCGATCAGCACCAGCCACATTACTCATCTGGGCATTTTTTTTTTCTATCCAGGCTGAGAATATGACAGAGCTTGTCTTGGTTCTTTCTATCTAATCACTGCATCCTTCCAGCCACTGGGCATCCAGAGAGAAATAGATGCAACCCCTGCTCTGGAGGAGTTCACAGCACCTTGAGGGGAAATGACAGGTAATGATGCCTGGGGAGCACAGAATGGGGGTACCACCATGTCTGGGGGAGAGAGAACACTTTATTATTAATATCCTCTATTTTCCAGAACCTAGCACAGTGCCTGGTACACAGTGAATGCTCCATAAACGTTTAATAAATGAACAAATGGTGTGATGAACACAAGTGCCCTATTAACAGCTGAATACTATGGAAATTGTAGGGTGTTCATTAATGGTGGGGGAAATACATGTGGTAGAGAGAAGATGGCTTTCCAAAGGTCAGCTGGAGCAGATCAATGTAGCCTCTCTTCTGTCCTCGTGATTTTTTTTTTTTTGAGACGGATTCTCACTCTGTCGCCCAGGCTGGAGTGCATTGGTGGGATCTCGGCTCACTGCAAGCTCTGCCTCCCGGGTTCCCACCATTCTCCTACCTCAGTCTCTTGAGTAGCTGAGACTACAGGCGTCTGCCACCACACCCGGCTAATTTTTTGTGTTTTTAGTAGAGATGGGGTTTCACCATGTTAGCCAGGATGGTCTCGATCTCCTGACCTCGTGATCCGCCCGTCTTGGCCTCCCAAAGTGCTGGGATTACGGGCATGAGCCACTGTGCCTGGCCTGTCGTCACGAGTTTTAACTGATCTTTTTCCTCTATGAACTTTTTGGGGAGTTGCTTCTGTACTTGTAGCATGGGGTTTGCATCTTGAGGATGAGGAATGTTGCCCAAAATCAAATGCCTGCAAGTGATTCCATCATTTCTTCCACAGATATACACTGAGTGCATGCTAAGTGCCTGGCTCCATTTTTGGACTGGGAACAGCAAGTATCTGGGCCAGTAAAGGACTTTGAAGTCATTGAGTTCAGTAGTTCTCACATATAGGCCCTCAAACTGGTGCTGCTCAGTGATGTTTTCACTGCTTTATAGAAGAGTGTGGAAAAGAGAGTGATGTTTAGAAAGCTAAGGTTATGACTTTAAAGCATTTCCTTTCTTCTGAGATCATGTTTTTCCTTTTCTTCCCTTCTGTTAAAACGTGTTTTTTTTGGGTTTTTGTTTTTACAGAATGACTGCAATAGTGGATGATAATTGAATTAGTTGTAATATCCATTGTTGGCAAAAAGTTGGCAACCCTCTGTAATTCCTCTGATTTTTTTTTTGGTGGAGAAAATTTGTATTGGTCTGAGAAATAGAAAATCTGGAAAGCATCCACCTCATCCGGTTTCAATTCCTCTACACCTGAGCCCCTCCTCCAGCAGCATCACCTTCCTGAACAGACACTAGGAGTCATCCTTCCAAGGGCAAGGGAATTCCCTTCCTATCTGTAAAAATTATTTTTAAAATTTATTCATGCTAATTACTATTATTTCCCTATAATTTCCAATATCAGGTCACTGTTCATCCATATGAATATATTGACTGATTGATTACCTGATTGACTTTTCAACCAAGTAGAACCAATAAAATTTATTAAGCATGACCTTAGTGCCAAGCATCCTACCAGGACCTGGGGACACAAAGATGAAGATGGCAAAATAGCCCTTTCTATATTTGAAGACAAATTCTATGCCCCCTCTCTTCTATTCCTCCCCTTCACTCCATATTTCTCTGCATCCAATTAACCATCTCTGATCTTCAGCCCTTGATATGGTTTAGCTGTGTCCCCACCCAAATCTCATCTTGAATTGTAGTTCCCATAATCCTCACGTGTCATTGGAGGGACCCAGTGGGAGGCAATTTAGTCATGGCGGTGGTTACCCTCATGCTGTGAGTGAATTCTCATGAGATCTGATGGTTTTATAAGGAGCTTTTCCCTCTTTTGCTTGGTACTTCTCCTTGCTGCTGCCATGTGAAGAAGGATATGTTTGCTTCCCCTTCAGCCATGATTGTAAGTTTCCCGAGGCCTCCCCAGCCATGCTGAACTGTGAGTCAATTAAACCTCTTTCCTTTATAAATTACCCAGTCTCAGGTATGTCTTTATTAGCAGCATGAGAACGAACTAATACAGCCCCCTTTCATATAAGAAGGTGTTACTCTTCTATACCATTTGGGTCCATCTCCTTTGAATACCCTTCAGTTTATTTAAATTTCTCTTAAAATAGTTCCTCTGAAATTGAGATATACTGTGTGTGGTCTCATTAGTGGCGATTATACAAGGACTATCACCTCCACTATTATACTTATATATTTCCATTAATGCAGCCTAAAGAACAATTACTTTTTTTTGGCAGCTGCAACACATCATTAATTATAATAGTAATTGATTATGTGATGCTTTCTATATGGTAGCCAATGTTCAAAATAAATTACATGTACTAAGTTATTTAATCCTTTCAATAATCTTATGAGTGGGTAGTTATTTCTATAGAAGAGGAAACTGAGGCACAGAGAGGCAAATGGTTTAGGCCTGAGTCCTTAGAAGAAGCCATGTCTCACAAATAGACAAAATGTCTATGGTAAGCTATGAAAGTGCTTGACTTAGACCCTAAAGCCAGGATGAGATTCCCCCAGGTTGGGGGAGTCAAGCAGAATCTGTAGGTTCCATAGCAGTGAAGATTCAGGGAGCTGAATACCAGGCAAGAGCCATAGGAAGGGGTGCTGGTGGTCATCAATACAGATGGGATCTGAAGCAGCCTGGCAAAGGATTCCTGTGACCAAAGCTTGGCCCCGAAGCAGCAGAAAGTGTCCAACCTGGAGGGCCTGGGGACCGGGACATGGGCATCTTTGCAGTGCCCTGTGTGGCAGGAGATAATGGCCAAGCTTGCCTCCAAGTGCTTCCACACTGCCTCCAACCTTGAAGTGACCGTGTTAGGGTGCTATTCCAAATGACCAAGGTGGCGGCACTGGGGTTTAACATAGAAATTGCTTGTTTATAGTGTCATATTTGTGTGACACAGGAAAAAAGGAGGGAAGAAGGAAGGGGCAGAAGGAAAAAGGGACAGAGGGAAGGGAGGAGGGAATAAAGCAGGAAGGAGGGAAGGAAGGAAGGAACAGGAGGTGAGGGAGAGGGGAAAAGAATATAAATCTAGCTTCCTCCTTTCGATGTCCCCTTTCTCCTGGTTCCTTCAAGGTAAGCAGTGGCCTCAGCTGTCTTACTGCATGAGTGAGTGAGAACAGGCTGTCCACAGACAGTCACAAGGAGCAAGGAGATCATTAGCTGCAGTGATTTACTGCAGGTCAAAGTGCTGCACTTTTGTGCCAAACACAGAAGCCCTTGAAGCCTCGTGATGAATTAGAAGCCAGATACTGTTAAGGGAGATGCTCAGGGCTGGGGAGCAGCAGGGATCACTGGGCAGCTGTTCTCATCTTTGCTGTAGATGACTGGCCAGGCCAACGTTTTTGGGCAGGTTCCTTCTTTTTAGGCCTCAGTTTTCCAATCTGTAAAATGAGGGGCTGAGTAAGATGATTTTCTTTTGGGGGGTATCATTTTTTTCTGCACTAATATTATTCTGTGCTAATTATCATTAGTGAATAACACAACACTCTGATCTTCTACTGTATCTGTGCTCCCTTAGCAGGACCAGCGATGGCAGATCGTGCTGTCCATATCACCTTGCTTCCTCTCATGTCCTTTCCTTTTGAAGCCCACGTTCATCATGGAGCCTCTGAAACACTGGCTTATTTCATGCACTGGGCTCTTGCCTCTCTATTCTTTACAACCAAATTCACCTTGCCTCCTTCTTCCTAGGCAGCTCTGAGAAATGGATTAGAGATCTTTTATTCCATCTCGGAGTATGAAAACCTAACCTCTAGAATTAAGCGTATCATAGAGAAAGGCACAGGTTTTCTTCATTTTTCCCCTTTAGCCATAACCTGTTTAAGACATTCATTTCGCATTCAAGCTAACACAGCTCTAGCGTGGAGTAGTATGCATGAGCCATAGAAAACTTTAAGCTAAGACTGGAAACTTAAAGGAGCATCCTTTTTCCAGAAGGCTAATTTCGGCTTCCATGTCAGATTTCCATCATCGTTGCCATTTGGCCTACTTCCTTTGTAAACTCTGAAAAGCACTTACTTGCTCAATTTCTCCTTCCTGCTAGACCGCATATGTGTATGACACCTGAGAACTTCTGGAGACCCTAAGACTCTCTCCCCTGCCATGTAGTCTTAGGGGACAAGGAGTCAGCTCAGACGATGGAGTTCTTTGGGGCCAAGGGTGGAGTGGGAGGGCATGGGGTGGGCTAGGGGAAAAGTACTGAGGGATGAGAGGAGAGCTGGGATCCAGAAGGCCAAAACGAAAAATTCACAGGGGCAAGACAAATTCATAAAGGGTCCTCCTGCAGGCAGATCTGTCAGTGTGTATGGCTCGGCTGATGGAATATAGTCAGGTGACCTGGTAGGCCCAAAACCCAAGTTTCTGTGCATGGAGGCTGTACCGAGGGGCTATTGAAATGAAGATGCTGGAAGCTGGCCTGGATATCAGGGCAGAAGCAGGGAGTTCTGAGAGCAGAGGGCAGTAGGGCCACATGCTAGTGTTGGTCCCAAAAAAGGGGCTTTAAGACAATCACCTAGAAAAGAAGCAATGCTTTCAAAGTGTGCTCTGGGGACAACCTGCCTAAACATATCACCTGGGGATACTTGTTAATCATGCCGATCATCAGTCCCCCTGCCTAGACCTAGGAAGGCGGGATTCCTATGTGTACTAAAGA
>NC_045440.1:133164283-133270254 GCF_002776525.5 Piliocolobus tephrosceles | reverse complement strand
AAAGATTCCTATGTGTACTAAAGATCATCAGCCCCCTGCCTAGACCTGGGAAGGCGGGATTCCTATGTGTACAAAAGATCATAAAGATATGAACCTAGGAGGTTCAGGACAAAATAGGCCTCTTCTAGGTGGTGTAGTCCAGCTCGGTTTAAAGAAAAAATACAGGATAGAACTGAACTTTGGCTCAAGCACAGGCTGTCGTGGAGGGTGCTTCAGTCTTGGCAGAGGCTGGGAAAGAAGGGGCTTTTGACCCTGAAGAGTTCTGGGACTGTCTCAGACAGCATCTGTGAAAGCACATGGCTTAGCACCTACAACACATCGTAGGTGCTCCAGGAACAGCCGTTCCTTTCTTTCCCTTCTGCCTCCATGTGTGTGCAGGGATGACCGTGGATGCTTGCAAATTGGCCTTGTTTCCAGCTGTCCACAGTGCTGCAGGGGCATTTCTGCAGTCCTTGCCGTTAAACATAGCTTCTCCTGAACAGCTGCCCAGCATCCTTGAGCCCCCGCTTCCCCACACTTGTGCAGACGAGCGGCACCCTCTCTCAGCAGACACCCCTGGCCTACTTCCAAGACCCTGTGATGGATATGCCTCTTCCTGAAGCATGGTGCAGCGTGGAGAGGTGATTTTGATCCTGCTCCTCAGCTGGGCCCAGCTGTTTCCAGTTTGGGAAGGACCTTTTATTTCCAGCTCTTCATTTGTTCCAGGATAAAACTCAATGTTCACTTCAAGGTTTCTAGACCACCCAGGGTTTCTCAGGCCTTGTTGGAAGAGGCCCTGGAAATGCTTTTGACTCTGGAGGCCATGTTATTGGGTGGGGGAGGGATGGCGTGGGGAGGGCTGCAAGGTTCAGTAGCAGTGGTGGGGCCGGGCCTGGAAAGAGCATGAGCTTTGGAGCTGGGCTGACGTGGTGTGGATCCTGGCTCTGACTAGCTGGTACCTTGGACACACTAGTCCTTGGATATCAATCCTCATCTACGTTATGAGAATGACATAACCCTCTCCACAGGTTCTTGTGAGGATTAAATGAAATGATGTGCATGCTGGCAGTGTCTTTGCTTTGTTGGTAACCTTTGCAAAGATGGAAAAGTGCACTTCCTTACCAGGATGAAAACCATACTATTTCATGACCATGCGTGGAGACAGAATTCAGAGGAAGGGTGAGAGGGAGCTCTCCTTCTCATGCGGGTATGGACATCCCTGGGGCCCTCTGCCATGGGCTCTTTCCTTTATTCTTTCTCCCCCAGCAGCCCCATGATGCACCTCTCTGCCTCTGCCCACTCTCCACTAGGAGTTCATCCTCTGAGTCCATTGGTTCCATCTTGTTCTTCCTTGACACTTAGGCTAGGATGAGAGCCTTAGCTCATGTAAGGCCCCTTTGCAGCTAGAGTAGGGGGCAAAGAGGGAGTAGGGGTAGGGGCATAGTAGGAGAAGACTTTCTCTTGACTAAGTGGAACATCTACGTGACAAATTTTATGTTTTTTTTTCTAATATTGATTACCTCCTGTTACTCAATTCTAGTATGTTATTATATTATGCCTGGAAATACTCTCCCAGGAAAAGAAAAGAGGGATAAAAAGACTCCGTCCTCTTACACAGGCTGTAGTGCAGTGCCCAGTAGCCATCACAATGGTCATCATTATAGTATTTCCAAGGGCAGGTTAAGATTCTGAACTTGGTCGGGCATGGTGGCTCATGCCTATAATCTTAGCACTTTGAGAGGCTGAGGCAGGTAGATTACTTGAGCCTAGGAGTTTGAGACAAGCCCTGGCAATGTAGTGAGACCCTGTCTCTACAAAAAGTGAGAAAATTAGCTGGGCTTGGTGGCAGATGCCTGTGGTCCCAGTTACTCAGGAGGCTGAGATGGGAGGATCCCTTAAGCCAGGGAGTTTGAGGCTGCAGTGAGTGGTGGCCATGCCACTGCACTCCAGCCTGGGCAGCAGAGCAAGACCCTGTCTCCAAAGAAAGATTCTGAACTTATTTCTCTAATTTACCAATGAGGAGATGGTGAACTGGTATGCTGATGACAAGGTGGCTTAAAACAGAGAACAGGTGGTCATCCAGGGGGTCTTTGGTTCTCATGAGTTGGGGGTGGGAAGCATGGTTGGGTAGAGCTAAGGTATCAGCAGGACATAGTAACAAACTAAAATATTATCTCTGGCAAATGATAATATGGGATCTAGATTTTCAGTCCCAAACTCAAATAGCAATGAGAAATCTAATCCTGATAAATGGACAGTGGCCTGTGACCACCATTAATCAAAGCTCAGAAAGGCTGGATTCTTATTAGTTAGCTCTTTGGGGGAGGAGTGGAAAGTGGCACGTATTTTTAATGGTAAGAGTGATACAACTATTGAGCACCTACTTTTGCAGCCAACACTTGAAATGCGTATGTTTATCTTCCTTTTCAAGATGGAACAAAGAGGCTCAGAGAGGTTAACTAACCTATCTGAATACACAAAGTAATTTGTAGAAACAGATTTCAAACACCAGGCCCAGTGCTTTTTCAACTCTATCATCCTGCCTTTCAAAAGAGATATAGTAAAAGGAAATAAGATTAGTTTCTTATTCACATTTACATTTGTATTTGTTGCCACAAACTTTGTGGCTTATAACAACATGAATGTCTTCTCTGATAGTTCCATTGATCAGAAGCTTGAAATGAATCTTAAGGGGCTAAAATCAAGGTATCTATAGGACTGAATTCCATCTGTAGGCTTCCTTGCCTTTTCCAGCTTCTAGGGGCCACCCACATCCCTTGACTGATAGCCCCACATCACTTGACCTTTTCTCCATCTGCTTCCACTGTCATATCCCTTCTTCTATTTCTGACTCTGATCTGTTTGCCTCTTATAAGCGTCCTTGTGGTTATATTAGATCCACCTGGCTAACCCAGGACACTCTCCTCATGATCCTTAACCATATCTGCAAAGTTCTTTTGTCTATATATAAAGTCACATTCACAGATTCCAAGGATTAAGACATGATCATCTTTTGGAGGGGCGTTGTTCAGCCTACCCCAACATGCAAGAACAATTTCGAGTCAGTGCACTCTTCAGGGTAATCTCCTCCCCTTTTAAACTGTATATTCTGCACTGTTCAGTACAGTTATTAATTTAGAATGACCCTCAGAGCTTGCTACCTGATGACGATCGTTTACACTTATTAAATGCTCACCATGTATCTGGTGCAGTTTTAGGCTCTTTACCACAACCTCAGTTAATACACACCATACTGCATGAGCTCAGTACTGCTATTATTTGCTTTTTCCACTTGAGAAAAAGATGGCATAGAGAGATTAAGCATCATGCCCTAGATCACTTACTTAGTAGCAGATGGGAACCCTGGCGGTCTGGTCCCAGAGCCTGTGGCCTTTACCATGAAGCCACCTTCCGTGGCTCTGAGCTCCAGAGGGACAGAGCTGGAATGTTTTACTGACCGTTCTACTTCCTGTGTGTGTCTATATAGTGTCCAAGCACTTCTAGGAACTAAATAAACACACTATGTTAATGAAAGCATAGAACATCAAAAATCAACAACTTGATAGTTTATCTGAGTGTAGTAATTTATTGAGAGAAATGGAATTAGGTATGTTAGAAAGATGATCAATCCCAAGAATTAAACTAACTGGCATTTTGCTTACCTCTCTAGTAAGCAGGACATTAACCTTTTTCTCTTTTACTAAAAATTTCTATGGAGTATTTTGGTGAATAGAGCATCTAGTGTGAAGTTCTCCCTTCATGTAGTCTAAGATATAAGATAAAAATATTCATTTCAAGTATTGGCAGCAAAAGTACACAGTAAGTACTCAACAGTCGTATACTCTATCCATTAAAAATACATGGCAACCTCCATTCCTTCCACCAAAGAGCAGATCATTTAAAGGATCCAGCTTTTCTGGGCTTTCCTCAATGGTGGTTCAGGTGCTACTGTCCATTTCTAAGGATAGTGTGAGATTATGATCATGACTCATGATGGGCGCTTAGGGTTTGGAACCTGGCCCTTTAAATTGGTGGATAGCAAGGGTCCCTTGTCTCTCTTCTGTCTCTCATCCTTGCCTTTGAAAACTGCTTGTCCCTTCTCCCCTTGCCTCCTCCACTACTGGAGGCTGTTAGGCCCACATCTGTTTACTTAGCTGCAGTTTGGGCCCAAGAACCATATTAGTGTCGTGCTTACATGAGACCAACCCCAGGACTTTGGAGCTCTAAGCTCATTTTTCTCTTCAAGAATCTCACAACCTCATCTGTTCCTGGGCTATCAGTGGCTAATTCATGTGATGTGAGAGAATGAAACAGATCCTCTATCAGAGGCACAGTCAAAGGCCAAAAGTGGAAAAGCTACGGGGCTTCATCTTTGTGTAAGCAGGTTTGTGGTCACATATGTGGGGGTCACAGGAGGGGGTAAGGGAAAACGGGGTCACTCCAAGCAGCTTCTTCCAGCGAGGTCTGAGAGGTCCCCTCCTCTTCCCTAATTAGCTTTGCCTGGCCATGCCTTCTTTATTGAACAGACACTCTTTGGGAAGATGCAAACTTTGAAGATGCGAATTAATCACACCTCTTTTATTACTCTGTTATTGACAAACGGGGAGATGAGACAGGCAGTTGGACATGAAAAACAAATGAACATAATTACTATGAAGGCTACATAGGGGAACATTGCCATGCTATGAACCCCACATCCTCATCTAAATGGTGGCAAAGCCCATGATCTGGTTAGGAGGATCTCTGGGCCTCGTCAGGGCTGGGCCTGGAACTTGCGAGTCCTTAATTTCCTATCAATGCTTATAACATACCAACTTGCCCTTTTTCCATAAGATGGCTTAAGTCACATCCAGTCCCCCTTGCTTTCATGGGGTTCAGAGCCCAATATTCCCTGGTAATAGGTTCAATATTTAATTCTTTGTAGCTACAGGGATAGTGGAGTATTTATCAGGGGAGGGGATGGGGTGAAGGTACTGCTAAGTTAGGTTGCTACATGGGTCTGGACTGAGAGGCTCCTCAAACCTCCATGTTGATTGGGTTTGTAGGTTTGCCAAGTTGAACAACCTCCTTAAGTTCTATGGTGATATCGTTCGTGTCCTGCAGATGGAGATGTTACTACACGTAAGAGAGTTTTAGACAGTGACCTGAAGTACCACACCTCCCTTTCCAAAAAAAAAAAAAAAAAAAAAAGAAGTTTTTTTCTTGTTCCTTCTTTGAAAAATGGGGCAAGAGCTTTCTAAATGGATGTATACATCCAAGCTTTAGGTAAGATTTAAAATGAATTTGAAAGAAACCATATCTTCTTCTCAAATCTTTCCCCTCTGCTGGGTTCAGCAATATCTATGATCCTTTTCTCCTTCCTTCCTTCCCCCCCTCCTTCCTTCCCACCCTTCATCCTTCCTTCCCTCCCTTCGTCCTTCCTTCCTTCCCTCCCTCCCTCCTTCCTTCTCTCCCTCCCTCTCTCCCATCTCCATCTCCCTCCAATCCTTCCTTCCTTCCTTCCTTCCCTCCCTGCTTCCTTCCCTCCCTCCCTCCCTCCTTCCTTCCCTCCCTCTGTCCCTCACTCCTTCCTTCCTTCTTTCCTTCTGTCCTTCCTTCCCTACCTCCTTCTTTCCTTCCTTCCTTCCTCCCTTCCTCCCTCCTTCCCTCCTTCCTTCCTTCCTTCCTTATTTCCTTCCTTCCTTCCTTCCCTGTATTTGTGCCACTTTATTTATGTAACACATGGAATTTTAAAACAATTGAATATAAATTGGGAAAGGTAACATTTGTACTTGTTAATTGCACATATAATTTCATTTCAAAAAGTGTATAATAGAAAAGACTAGAAGGAAATCTGCCAAAGTGTTAACAGTGTTTTCCTCCACTGGTAAATAGGTTTATAAAGAACTTCTTTTGGTATTTTATTAATTTTAAAAAAATTATTGTACAAAAATTTGACTTATTTTGGTGTACAGTTCAATGAATTTCAACATATGAATTTACATAACTGCCATATGGCTGCTTTCTTTCCTCCTTTTACCCTCACCCAGCCCTCTCAGTCCTTCCCACTTCTTCTCCCATCTCTCTGTCCATTCCTTCCTGCTTTCCTTGGCTGGCTTGTCTTTCTCTAAATGCCAGTGTTTCAGCTTTTTTACTCTTATTTTTTAAAATAGGGACTCTATCCTGATGGTGTTCTTATTCACTCGTAAATTCTGCTATTACCTTCATGCCAAATGGCCCCCAAACTATATCTCCAATCCAGATGTCTCAGTTCCATTCCAGATCCACTTGCTGCACACCTTTTGGACATCACCTGGATGTCCCATAAATAACTCACACTACATGTCACCAACTAAATTCATTGTTTCTTCCTGTTGTGCGTGTCTCTCTTGCATTCCAAATCTCTCTTAAAGGGAACACTGGAAACCTCACTTCCCGAGCTGGAAACGCAGGAGCATTTTTATGCTCGTTCTATTGCCTCCTGCATAAATCAATTGCCAAGTCCCGTGTGTGGTGTTGGCGTTTTAGGTGTATCTCTTGATCCATTGCCTTATCTCTATCCTCATTGTCTTTTGCCTTAGTCTGGGCCCTCTGCCTTGCCATGGTTGTGAGGGTTCACTTTAAACACCTCCTAATTGGTATCTTTGTCTCTAGCTTCTCTTGTCTCCTATCCATCCTTTCCGTGGCCAGCATGGGATTCACCTTCATCAAACACAGATGTGATATTTCACTCTTGTGCTTAAACTCTTTCCATAGCTATGGGAGGGCATTCCAGGTGCTATCTAGAGCTTCCACGTTGGCCCTGTGAAACTTTGTGAGTCTCATCTTCCTCTGCCTAGCTCTCAAGATCCACTACGTGGATGGGACACCCCAAACACTATGCTCAGAGAGCCCTTGCATGTTCCTCAAACCAGAAACCTTCCACTCTATTGTCAAGAATGAGTTAAAAATTCCCTCTTCTCAACTCTTCCAGGAAATTCTAGTTGTGCTGTACTTTGGACTCTCCCGCATGTTGACCACTGGGAGGTAGGAAGTCACTCTCCAGGGGACATGATCAGAACTTAAAGGACCTTCACAATATGAGAAATGTCCAGAAAATAACAGAATGAAATAAGGACCAAGAGAAAGACGGAGTAAGAAATAGAGGAGGAAAATGAAGATTAAAAAACTGGAGGATGATGGTGAGAGCTATCACATGATATGAGCATGTGATTCATCGAATTCAGTCTTCACAAATATCATAAGAATTTATTTTTCAGATTATGAAAGTAAGGTTCAAAGAATTTGAGTAACTTTCCCCAAATAACACAATTTTGTGAGTCCAAAGGTTTGTGCTTTGCAGTATAGAAAACTTGCTCACAGGTGCTCATCAAGTTGGCTCTTGCAAGAGCAGTTTCTAAGTCAGAACATATTTTGCGTGTGAGACAGGATCTTACTCTATCACCCAGGCTGGAGTGCAGTAGTGTGATCTCTGTTCACTGCAACCTCTGCCTCCCAGGCTCAAGTGATCCTCCCATCTCAGCCTCCCCAGTAGCTGGGACTACAGGCATGTACCACTGTGCCCAGCTAACTTTTTTTGTATGTGTTTTGTAGAGACAGGGTTTTGTCATGTTGCCCAGGCTGGTCTTGAACACCCACAGCCACCTCAGCCTCCCAAAGTGCTGGAATTATAAGCATGAGCCACTGCGCCCATCCAGTACGTATCTTCTCTTTGGAGTGTTGACATAACCAAGTAGAGTAGACCTGGAGTCATTGGCTAATGGCTGACATTCTCCCCTCAGATGGTTGCTGACATTCAAAGGGAAACCTCTTCAGCACAAGCCCTCTGAAATGTCTTGAGCCAGGAAAGACGTGAAAACCAGCTCAGTGGGGGTGAGAATGGGCATTCACAGCTGTCGCCCAAGCTTCTCGGAATGAGTTAGTACCTAGCTTGGAACAGGGAGCAGGGTGTCAGGCTCCTGAAGCAAGACCACCTCCTGGTCCTGCCAGAGTCACTCCTGGTGAATAGTGTGTTTTCCCAGAATTCTGGACCTATCTGCTTTCAAATGCAAGAATTGAAAAACAGGCCAAGTCCAGAAGGCAGGAGGACAGCTGGTGGAACACCTGTTGTCCCAGGATTCAGGAGACCTGGCTTCTAGGTCTGGCACTCACTAGCTCTGTGGTTTGAGCAAAGAACTTGATGATTCTGAGCATCTTAATGTTTCCTTGTCAAATGCAAATCATAATGCTTACCCCACAGATGGGGATTTAATGAGAACGTAGCATTTGGAATTGACAAATTACATGTCCGGCCCCCCAGTAGCCTGTGAACTCCTTGGGGACCAAGTGTCTTCCTCATCTTCATTTATATATATTTTTTACATAAAAATAAAAAAACAGTTAAGATACCATGTATTAAGGGCTTCGTAACTCTTAATAAATGTAAAGCATCTCTTCTAGGATTCTGAAGATGATACTCTTCTATATTAAATCATTCACTCATTCATTCATATATCTATTCATTTTTTTAAAAAACAACTATTTGTTGATCACTTACAGTGTACCAGGCAGGTATGTGAGTTCTTGGTGATGAAAAAACAAACACAGCCTCTATCATCAGGAGATTGAAGTACTAGTTGTGGACATAATCATTGCACAGACACACACATGCACAAGTACAAGCCATAGGGAGTTCTAGGAAGGAAAAAAAAAACAGGCAAAATGGATGAATGTGTTAAGAGGAGGGGCATAATTTGGTTTGTGAAAGGTGGGCAGGGGAGGCATTTCTGAGCGAGGACATCAAAACTGAGACCTGAATGATGAGCAGGGGCTTGCCAGACAAAGAGTGAGGCTGGGGGAATACAGGTGGGTGGGGAGGTGTGGAGAGGCGGGAGCAGGCATTCCACACAAAATCAGTTCTAAGGTAGATGTTGTTTTTGTTCCACTCAAGGGAGATCAGTTCTGGAACTACCTTTTAATAAGAGAGTTTCACAGCCTGTGGTCCAAAAGGAATTGCAGAGCGAGGCTCCAGGCCCTAGGCAAGCTGCAAGCAGCAGTTTACCGTCATTACATGAGGAGAGCTGCATCAATACCACCGATGTCAAGGTCCCCAAGGTTTGGGGGAGAGGGAGGTCTCCATCAAGGGTCTAGGGGCCATGTGCAGGAGCTGCCAATAACAAAGAGACTTCTGTTCTCACTGGCCTGTCTTCCACCCTGGCCCAGAGGCACAGTCATTCATTTGACCCTCCTTCTGCTGTGTCTGTGTGAAGACCCCCACTCCAAACTACTTCAATGGCCAGAGGCGACTGGGAACAGCTGGGAACTGTTGTTAGCTTCTGGCAACATCCTGGAATTTCTTCCTCGTGGATCCTGTGCCCCTGAGCTGCTGGGGGCCCCTGACTTGACCTGGAGTTGAACTTAGCTGAAGGGTCCAGGGCTAGGGGTTGCCTCCTTGTCAGCTCTGATAGTAGCATGAAATTACACAGTCTTTTCAAGAAAGCCGAGGCTGCCTTTCTAGCCATTCCTGGGGTGGAAAGACTATCAGAGGCTATGTTTTCTGCAAATCCATTCACATTTTCCAAGGGCAGGATAGCGCAGGAGAGAGTGACCAGATAAGACACTCGCTTTTGTTCACAAACACCCTGAGGAGGTCCCTTAAGAGATAGCAAAGCTCCTGGTGGGGATGAGGCAGAGAAGGTTTGCTTCAGATAAGATGCTGGTAGAGGAATAATTGTTGTTTTCAAGGGAGGAGATACAAAACATCCGTTAATGGGGTTTGTCCAAGGATGAACTTTTCATTCACAGAATTAGAGAATAGGGAATTGCAGCAATTCTAGTCTAACTCTTTCTTTTAAAACACAAGCAAAAAGAGACTAAGAGAGGGGAGGCGACTTTACCTAGATCCCACAGCAAGTCAGGAGTAAAGCTCTGTGTAGGGTTGGATGCTCTGACATAAAGTCCACTGCTTTTAACTAGTGAGTCCCAATATTTCACCTCTCCACCCTGTTATTTCTCTATGTCTTTATTTATTAATGAGTCCATCCATCCATTCATGCATTCCTTTATGTGTTTGCTCATCAACGTTTTTTCAGAGTGCAGAGATGACTGACAGTTCCTCAAGGAATGGATGACGTCATGGAGGAGCTGCCCATGAGTGCATAGCAGAGGGACTAGCCAAGTAGTGTGGGAGAGGCAGAGACAGGGCATTATCACGGTGAGATTGAAGAAGGCTCCATGGGGAGGATGGCATTGGAGCTGGGTCTTAAGGTGGAAAAGGATTACATTTGTTGAAGAAGAAGAGAAATGCTTTAGCTCCGTACTTCTAGAAGTAGCATGAAGAATGAATTGAAGAAGTGAGACGTTGGCACCAAAGAGATGATTATAGCAGTTGATTCATTCCACAGATCAGTGATACATGCTTCATGTCTTCAGAGGCCATCCATGGTGTTGGCCACTGCAGGGATGTCAAGATGTAAAGACCTGGACCCTTTCCTTAAGGAGCTGAACTTGCCAAAACACAAATATGCTCAAATAGTATAATGAAATGCAAAACGAACACAGGACTGGAAGTTGTGAGCTCTGGATTTTAGTCTCGCTCTGGCATTGATCTGCATGGTCTTTTGGGGCCTTGATTATTTCCTTACCCGTGACATGGTGAGGTTAGGTCTGCCTTCCTGTCCCAGGAAAAAGGCAAAGGCAGCGTCCATCTCGAGCCTATTCCCTCTCAGTTGTATGATTGTGATAAGTCATTTCATCCTCATTTTTAATGTGGGGGAAGTAAAAGCATGTCCCACAGAGTGTGAGGATGGTCTAAAACAGCTGCAGGAGAGTACAGAGCATGCTACCTGGAACAGAGTCAGCCTCTAACAAATGCTCATTCTTTGCCCCACACTCCATGGCTCTGTTTTTTCTTGGAAGGGGTGAATGGAATCAAGGATGGTAATATATATGAAATCTCCTTATAATAGGAAATGCCCTCCATAAATGCCAGGGGAATCCCGTGTAGATTTCTACATAGGAGAGTCTGGGGGCTCTTAAGGCTGATCTCTGGGAGGATCTGCACCTCTCCTAGTGTCCTGTCTTTCTCCTGGTTCTAAGTCTCTGGACAGGCCTTCCCCTGGAGGGCTCCTTGGGAAAAGGAACTCCTTTGCCAGAAGTATGCAGAAGGTGACAGGCACAAACACAAAGACAGACTGTCCTTGGCTTTCTGGAGCATAGATAGCTTCAGACATTCTGCTTCATTCTTATGGGACCTGTCAGCCCGGTTCATGGTAGGTTAACATAAGCCACAACCAGTAACGACTACTTTTCTCTAATGGTTCATCAAAGCCTTTTGATCCTTCCTTCTCCATTGCTCTCCCATCCACCTCCACTGTTCCAGCCTTCCTGTAGCTCCTACATACTGCATGCCTTCATCGCTTCCTGCTTTGCCTCTGGCACTAGCATCTGACTGTTCTTTCCTCCTCCCAGTCCACCTTTCTCACCACAGCTAAAAGAACCTTCCTGCTTTGATCACGATTGCTGTGGAAGTGAAACATACAGAGAACCCCAAGGGGTGAGGAGGCTGCAGCCTTTTATTTGGCTGGACTTTGTCTTGAGAGCTTCTCTGCTCTTGCTTTGTTTTGTTTATATAGAAACACTTATTTCGTTGTAATTCCTTTTTTTTTTTTTTTGTCTGCAGAAAGATTAAGTACAAACACTTGGCAGTCAAGGCAACCCCCCAGGGAATCCAGCTTTTCCAGCATTCTATGACAAACTCCTTCAAGTACATTGTAGTGATTAAGGGCATGGACTTTCAATCCTGACTATGTTCAAGTCTTACCTCTGCTGCTGTCTTACCTCAAGCTGTGTGATCTTGGGCAAGTTACTTAACCTCTCTATGCCTTGACTTCCTTATCCATACTTTGGGAATAATAATGCTCCATACCTCACAGGGTTGTTGTGAGGGTTAAATAAGATTATCTATGTAAAGTTCTTAGAACTTTGCTTAGCACAGTAAGTACTCAACAAGTTCTATCCATTCCAGAAACCTCCATCCTAGCTAAATTCATCTCTGTTAACAGCCGCACATGTGCTTTTGACTTTCCTGCCTCTGCGATTTCAGCTGCTCCTTTCACCTGCCTGCAATGATCCCTCTCCTTCCACGTGGCTTTATTGAAGCTCTCCTTGTCCTCTATTGCTAAGGAAACTCACGCAATTGCTCAGGAGAACGAACAGAACTCACCCTGGTTCCTACAGCTGAGTTACTGTGGGAGGTCATTTGGCTTCTCCACATTTCAGCCTTCCCCTTGGTGAAGTGGAGATACTTACACAGACCTTGTGAAGTCGTTGAAAGAAAAATTCTCAAATTCTGGCAGACAGTAGGTATTTAATGAATGATAGATATTATTAAGCTAAGTCTTGCTACTCCTTTCTACCTGAACTTCTCCCTCTGAACTCTTTTAGTAATTATTGATTCCATCATTTATCTGGTCATTCACTGACCATGTAGTACTTTGCATCACCTCATATTTTCTTTCTTTTTGTCCGACTTGGAATGATTACCGTAATCTCATGGCTGCTTAGCTTTTTGAACATGCATAGTATCCTCCTCACAGCATTGGGGTTTCCTGGCAGCAAGACCCTGCACAGATATTTGTAACATGACCAGAGTTTTAATGTGCAATCCTACCATGCTAGCAGCTTGGTGAGGTGCTTACATTTTGTAGGACTTCACTGACTTTTTGCTGTGGTACGTTGGCCTGGTGCAGCCCAGGGCTTTGAGGCTGCAGCTCTCTCTTAAGTGTTTATTTTTTTGCACCTTTGCCTTTGGGTGATGGACTCCCCCACCTAAAGCTTTGGACTTTTCCTGGCTGCCTCATTGACCAGTTGTGAGGCCGACACCAGCCTGTGAGTCCAGAGCTGGGTCAGAGCAGATAAGGGCTTATTCTCAGAACCAGCATGGTGATCACTATGTGTCTTCTCTTTATTTTCTTCTCTGTGAAAACATGTGCCTCGTAATTTGTGTTCTGAGAAATATCTCAACGGTCCTGTGCCCTAAACATTTCCTCATCTGAGATAAGGCCTGGATGTTGGCTCTAAGGAGGGGAAAAGGTACAGTGGAGAGGAAGTTCTGATCAGCACGAAGATTTCCCAAGCAATGACACCGCCTCTGGCAGCAATGGCCTAGAAACTGGGCTGCCTTGGTGCAGACCAAGATCAAGGCCATTCCCAAAGGAGAGGCTGACAGCATTACCCAGGCATCCTCTTCCCTGCCAGGCATGGACCTTCTGAGGGATGTGGGGGCTACTGCACCTAGAGAGAGGCACTGCAGCCTGAGAAGTCAGTGCTTCGGGGCCTCAGTGGTGGGGCTGGTGGCCAAGGCTGCTGGTGGAGCTGATGGGCCCTGGACAAGACCCAGAGTTCAAGATTCTGATCTTGGCCATCAGTTCCTCACTGTGTGATCCTGGGCATATTGCTTAATCTCTTTGGAACTCAGTTTCTTGCCTAGAAAATAAGTATGTCCTATAGTGGTTTTTAATTTTTAAAAAAAATCATCAGTATGCTTTAAAACTTTTTTGCAAAAATAATTATATGCATATTCCCAGTTGATACAACAGACAAAAAGAACAGTCCTGTATGGAGGAGTTTGGGCCACCAGGGGCCTGTGCCCAGGTCCTTCTTGTCATTCCCTGTTGCCATGCCTGTTCTGTTCCCCGGGACATGTCCATGCAAACCTGGCTTCCCCAGCACATTTTTTTTCTGACATGGAATCTTCACTCTGTTGCCCAGGCTGGAGTGCAGTGGCTGTGGCACGATCTTGGCTCACTGTAAGCTCCGCCTCCTGGATTCACGCCATTCTCCTGCCTCAGCCTCCCTAGTAGCTGGGACTACAGGCACCTGCCACCATGCCCAGCTAATTTTTTTGTATTTATAGTAGAGGCGGGGTTTCACCATGTTAGCCAGGATGTTCTCGATCTCCTGACCTTGTGATTCGCCCGCTTTGGCCTTCCAAAGTGCTGGGATTACAGATGTGAGCCACCGTGCCCAGCCCTTCCCCAACACATTTTAAGCCCTCTGGACTAGCTTTGTCTGCAGTTTTGTGTTCTGGGCCTACCAGTCAGCTTGGCTGATTTTCCCCATGTCATTGGTGATGGGAGAGCAGTGCTGGTGTGTGGAGAGAGGCCAAATATTTTGCCAGAGGACCCAATCCCAAACAAATCAGAGAGGATGCTGGTCAGCGTGCATTGGTTGAATATCAGTACCAGTTTCATATCAGAATGAGCTGTGAAATTTTTAACAAATACATCCTTCAGGGTCTATCCAGCTTCACTTGAATCAAAATTTAGGGCTATTATTTTGAAAAATAGGAAATAGGTATGTGCATCCCCTCCTCCTAATAGGCAACCCCAAATCAAAATACTGAAACCTTGATTCTGGAGCTTTGGATGGCTGGGTGGTCTCCAGGAAGTATTGGCAGAATGAAAAGGGTCTTAAGTTAACTTGGAGCATGGCAAGGGCAAGAATAACACCAATGATATGATGAAGTACTTACTCTGGAATAGGTTCCATGCTTAACATGCCATGAAATAGGCGGATACTAGTTTCCTAGGGCTGTTTTAACAAATGACCACAAGATTCATGGCTTAAAAAATCCTGAGGCAGGTGGATCACGAGGTCAGGAGATCGAGACCGTGCTGGCTAACATGGTGAAACCCCGTCTCTACTAAAAATACAAAAAATTAGGTGGTCGTGTTGGCGGGCGCCTGCAGTCCCACCTACTTGGGAGGCTGAGGCAGGAGAATGCTGTGAACCCAGGAGGTGGAGCTTGCAGTGAGCCGAGATCGTGCCATTGCACTCCAGTCTGGGCGACAGAGCGAGACTCCGTCTCAAAAAAAAAAAAAAAAAAAAAAAAAAAAAAATTCCCCCAGAAATGTATTTGCGTAGAGTCCTGGAGGCCAGAGTACAAACTCAAGGTGCTGGCAGGGCCACACTCACTCCGATGGTTCTAGAGGGGACTTTGTCTTAACCTCTTCAGCTCAGGGAGGTTCCAGGCATTCTGTGGCTTGTGGCTGGATAACTCCTACCTCTACCTTCATCTTTCTTTGCGTGGACTTTTCTTCTCCTGGTGCCTCTCTTTCTGGTGTCATAAGGACATTTGTCACTGGATTTAGAGACCACTTGGATAATATAGGATGATCTCACCTCAAGAACCTTTACATAATTACATCTGCCAAGACCTTTTTTTATCAAATATGGTCACATTCAGAGGTCCTAAGGATTAAGATGTGAACCTATATATTGGGGTGGGGGACAGTATTTAACCCCAACTTGTTATTAACACCAACTTAAAGATAAGAAAGCCCAGGTCGGGTCCATGGAGGTAACTTGCCCATGGCCACACCGCTGGTGAGTGGCAGAGCTGGGCTGGGACTCACCCTCAGGCCTGCCTTATGCTTGTCTTCTACAGAGCCTGTCACACAGACGTCCAGGGTCCAGGGAGTATGTGGACCAGGCAGATGCAGGACAGTCACTGGGGCCAGCTTGCAAGACTCTGCCTTGCCTACAGAGGGTGCTCAATGTCTGTCTGTTATAGAGGTGGTTCTTGATTCTGAGACCTTGACCAGGAGTTCTAGGGCGTAGTGAATTAATCTACCTGCCTCTATATCTTTAGGACAGTGCAGGAAATGTCAGATAAGTGAAACTGAATGCCTAGAAGAAGATAATGTTCTCATATGTCCATGGACCTTTGTAGGGTCGGTAGCTTATAGTTAGTGCATAGATGCTATGGAAAAAGGCTGTATGGGAAGACAGAGATTCCTCTGAGAGATTCAGGTCCATGTCTCCCTTCTTGCTGTAGTCACAGTTTGCTTGAGGGAATTCAGATCCATCACCCTGCCTCAATTTCCTAGTATATAAAGTGCGGCTACTAATAGATTTCACAGGGTGTTTTCATGCTTTGTTGACATACAGGGGTCCTGTCTGAAGGCAAGGGGAAGTAAAAGATAGAATTTCTAAGCTCCTCCTAGTCCTAGGGTTTTAGAAAAAAAAGTTAATCATATTTTGCACCAGCAGATGTAAGCACATATTGTAACTGTGAGAAAAACATGAAATAGAGGACAATCATGCTCTTTTACTTGGATTAGGGCAAGAAACATTTTGCTTAAACTTCAATTAGAGAGATGGAAGTTAGACAAGAATCCCTTTGTGATGTCAGCAGATGTATATCATGGGAATGGGGGCTGAGACAGACTTCTCAGAGGAGAGTTTGGGAAGGAAGAGGACTGTGGGGTGCAGAGGACGGGAACGAAGCCTGATGAAACATTTTGACATAAGGAAGACTTTTCAAACCATTAAAGCTGTGAAATCTGGCAATAAGTGACTTGGAAATATGACAGGGCCTTGCAATCAACAAAACAGAGGCCAGACTCTTAAACCCTTGTGTATTATTTGAAGGTCATTCTGCCTCATATACACATATTTTTTTACTGAGATGGAGTTTCAGTCTTGTCACCCAGGCTAGAGTGCAATGGCACTATCCTGGCTCACTGCAACCTCCGCCTCCCGGGTTCAAGTGATTCTCCTGTCTCAGTCTCCCAAGTAGCTGGGATTACAGACATGCATCACCACGTTTGGCTAATTTTTGTATTTTTAGTAAAGATGAGGTTTCACTACGTTGGCCAAGCTAGTCTTGAACTCCTGACCTCAGGTTAGCCACCCACCTCGGCCTTCCAAGGTGCTGGGATTAATTACAGGCATGAGCTACTATATGTGGCCTCTGCCTCATATTTATCCAGCCAGTGTAGACCTGGGATTTGGGGTCAGACAGATCTGTATTAAGTTCGTGCATTGTCGTTTGCCAGTTTTTGACCTTGTACAAGTTACTTAACCATCTTGAGCCCCAGGTTCCTTGGCTGTGATAGTGATACAGATCACCTCTCTCCCGAGGTCGTCTGTAAGGATTAGATGAGTCAAGGCATGGTATATAATGGTACTTGGCATATAAGAAGCATTTAGAAGTTCTGATATATGTGTAGGAAACCCTGTCATCCTTGTTTATGCCATGTGAACAGTTTGGCAAAGCTCTGAGTTGAGGCAGGAGAGTCATCACGTTATTTAATAACAAATGCTTTCAGTGTTTCAAAATGGAGGTAAATTGAAACTTGATGTTTTTGCTCAAATACCATTAAGTTGAGGCAAGGCTTGGAGGAGCCTCAGGAAGTTCTCCTTTCCTGTGACTGTGGGTCTCGGGCACAGTGTTGGAATGCCCCTGCCCCCTGGCTTCCTTCTGCTGCTTTGGGGACTGTCCGCAGACAGGCCAGATCCCAGTCATCTGAAACACCACTCAGAAGGCAGGAATGTGCAATCCGTTCCAAGCTGGAAGTGACTTTCATGTGACAGGCCGCACCGCTCCGTGACTCTGTAACTAATTTTCCCTGCCCTGGAAGCTCTCCAAATTCCTGGGATGTGATCAATTGGCGAAACCACTTCAGGTCACATTCAGGAGAGTGCTGTATCTGGAATTGGGTGTGAGAGCTCCTAGCGTGTGGAAAATTCAGACCCCAAGTTTCTTTATGTTTTTTTTTTTTCTACTCTTTTCAGGCTGGTCTTGTTAGGTAAGGAACATGCAAAGAAACCCTCAAAATTGAAAGAAGTTAAGACAAAAACAAGAGCTTGAATTTCTTGACTGAAGAGGTCATTGTACGTGGCAAACAAACCTTCAGCTTATCTTTACTTAACTGAAATAAACGGAACTAAACTGAATTGCTGTCAACGTGTTTATGTGAACGCGTCTGGGACATTTATCACCGTAAAGGTGGTCTTATAAAAGGAATATTCCTGTGTGAATCCAGACACTGGCTTCTAGTGTTAGCTGGGTTCCTCACTCACTCTTATCTGTAGGCAAGCTGCCTTCCTTCCCAGGAAGTCAGTCTCTCTGTCTCTAAAATTAGTTGGGCTCAGAGTTTCCTTCTCTGTTTACAATTCTTTGACGTGTTTTAGAGGGCCGGAAAATTCACCACTGATGGATCCATAGTAGGATTCATAAAGGTCTCTTATGTTTGTATATTGCTTCATTTTTTCCTTTGCTATTTAGAATCTATTCAGTTTGACAGGGAAGGTTGTGTTATCCCAATGTATAGATTAGAAAACTGAGGCTCAGATAAATTGAATGATGTGGCCATTCAATGATGTGGCTGGTGACTGGAGGAGGTGAGAATACAACCCAGATCTCCTGACATCTAGAGTGCTTTCCTCTTGACATGTAAGGTTGTGAGAAACCATATCTGACCATGTCTGGTCTCCATCAGAGGCACAATCTTGTTGACTTGTTCCTTCTGAATCATGATCTGACCTCAGGTAGCTCTTCATAGGTTCTCAATTGGAATTCAGTTTTTAATAAAATGTATTACATGTTGATAATGCAGATTTCCAAGGTGAGTCTTATGACAAGGCATTCGGAGGAAACATGAGTATGGGAGAAGGAGTTTAGGCCTGAAACCACGTAGACCTGGTGGGCATCTCTGTTCTACGGTTAACTGGCTGCTCACTTACCTTCATTTTCACATCTTTAAAAGGGGCATTATAATATCTAACATTTAGGGTCCTTAATACATTAATTGTTTCACTCTTCATCTTAGTCATTTGTAAACAATATTCTACATTCCTCATAAATGATGTCATATAGGAACATTGAATGATAGAAAGATGATAGTAATATATTGCTATGTTAGACAAATGATACAAGTAGTATGTTTTGTATGAACTCAATTTGTAAAAAAATGCAGAGTACACAATAGAGAAGAATGATCACATATGTTTAATAGTGGTCTTCTGTAGGTGGTGGGACTACAAGTCCTTTCAAGTTTTTTCTTGTTGCTTTTCTTCTTTTACTTAAATATCTAAATTGACCATATATTAAAGTGGTAATGGGTTTTAAAAAGTTCTTTCTCTTAAAGGAGTAAAGGTGATGATTCTAAGTGATTGGGGAAAAAATGGAATAACCAGCTTTCTTTCAAATGGTTGTTCAAAAGACGCATTCCCATATAATTTAAAAACAGGCACAAATGATGTTTTCAGGAGTCACTGTTAACTAACGCTTTTTTTCTTTTTGTCAGTGGAGACAACCCCAGCCAGCCACCAGTGGATCTGTGGCACTGAAAAGGACATTGCCCGGCACAGTTGGGGCCTGGACTCCACATCTATTGCTTGCCCTTGCCAAACAGCTGTGTTCTGAGCAAGCAGCGTGATGACACTCACCTGCAGGAAGCGGAAATGGGGTCATGGAGTTGGGCTGCAGTCACAGGTGGGGTCACAAAGAGCTGGTGGTGCCACGGTTCCACCCCAACACGCGGGCCAGCCTATCAGGAGAGGGCCAGGACAATGCCGAAAGAACGTCTGTTGCTCTTAGTAATGAGTGACAGTTCTCCAGCTGTCGGGTAAGCCCTGGGCAGGATGCTGTCACAATTACAATTTGGCCAGAACCCGCAGTCCTGGGCTCAGGTCTTACAACACAGGGGATGCTGATGGGAGTTCCTCCTGAGCTTAGTAGCGAGGCTGGAGAGAGAATGACAGAGAAAATGGTGCGTACACATGGAGGAGTGTGGAGTGAATGAACACAGACACTTTCTGCCCCAAAGTGTGTTTTTGCCGCATTTCTTTCAGTCTAATCAGGAGCAGAAAGGGTACCTTTCTTTGCAATGGCTCCCCCAAATTAGAAAGTGAGATAACTTTGTTTCATACATGGATGTACATTTTCACTTTAACTTTTGGGTTTTAGTGTATGTCTTTAAAGGCTGATTTTTGTTTTGTGACAGGAGATTGTTTTTCTATTCCTGAGAGTAACGGTGTTGTTTTAAAAATACATTGCTTTAAGTAAAAAAATACGGGGTCACTTAATATGTTAATATAGTTAGTATGTGGAAGTGGCAAAAATCTTCAAAGGGTGATGCAAACAACTAAACTATGGACATCACTTTTCTTCACTGGCCTGGAAGTTGAAAGACTTGGGTCCCTGCCATTTTACCTACTAATTAGGAGAACATAAGTCAGTGGTTCCCAAACCCACCTACACGTTGGAATCACCTGGGTGTGGGGGAACTTCAAAAACTATTGATGCCTGTTTTCTACCCCAGAGATTCTGATTCAATAGGTCTGCGTGTGGCTTGAGCTTTGGAGTTTGTAAAAGATACCCAGGTGATCCTAATGTCAGGCACATTAGGAGCCAGTTCTTTGAGGTACCTGAGCCTTAGTTTCCTTTCTGTAGTATGGAGGTGTTGAGTGTCTACTAAACAGGATTTGTTCTACTCTTCATGTTCTCAAAAAAAAAAAAAAAAAAAAAAAAAAAAGAAAGAAAGCAAATGCTTTTAAGTGAACGGCTCAATGTTTTCTCCCTGAAAGGGACTGCTGGACAGTATGAGACACTGGGTTCTAGATGGATAAAACAGGTCCAGTCTGGGGCTTCTGGTGCAAAGCGGAGAAGGTGGAACCAAAAAGGGAGAGGAAAAGGGTACCTGGCAGAAGCTCTTTCCTCTGGCTGGGCGTGGTGTCTTGTGCCTGTCATTCCAACACTTTGGGAGGCTGATGCTGGAAAAGCACTTGAGGCCAGGAGTTCCAGACCAGCCTGGTCAACACAGTGAGACTATGTCTCAATAACAACCACCACACCAACCTCTTTGCTCTAGGCCAGCTTTACTGATAGTTTATATATTCAGACAGAAACAGTGTGGGGTGGGACAGAGCTAATACATGTATCCAAGAGATGATGGGCTGCCATGGGCTAGAAGAGTGACTTCAGATAAGCCCCTTTACCTCTTTGGGTCTCATTTTCCCCAGCCGGAGAATGAGGGGTGGGCTAATTGATGCAGACAATTCAGTCTATTGCTAAAGCTTCTCTCTAGCCCGCTTCCATTGCAGTCTTTTCTTGGCTTTTTGCCAATGAGTTCTTCGGAGAGCCAGTAGATGGCAGTAGAGGCTTTTGAATGAGGACTTTGAGGTGGCTTGGCTCACCTAATTTCATCCTTCCACCCTGACACTGCTGGGAATGCTGCCCTGGAAAGATTCTCTGCTGCCTGCAGAGCTGACAGCTGCTGCCTGAATCTACTCATCTGTGAGCCACAAAGGGGCAAAGTTTAAAGGAACAGCACTTCTTAGCTGTTCACAGTTCTACGAGGGCAGGGCAGAACAGGACCAGCTGGTGCTTATAGTCCAGTTACTTCTTTGCTCTATCCCTGGGGTCAGATCTCACCTGTTTTTGATCTTTGGCACATTTTCCTGCAATGATGAATGAGTGAGGCGGGCTGAGAGTGAATAAGAGACTTTTAGGGTAAGACAGCAACCTGGGCCATCTTTAGGACAACACCAATTTCTTGGAGGAACTTATATTGGCACATGACGGTTTTAAAAGAGCTTTCATATACATTGATTCATTTCATCTTTGAAATTACTCTTTGAGTTTGGTAGAAGCAAAATTGTCAATTTCAGTAGATGAGGATGCAGAGTCTCAGGGTAAATGGGAAAGTGATTTTTTAAAGTCAGCTTGCTCTAAGGTGGTGATCAGAACTCAAACCCAAGTTATTTATTTATTTATTTACTTATTTATTTATTAACGAAGTCTTGCTCTGCCACCCAGATAGGAGTGCAGTGGTATGATCTTGCAGCCTCTGTCTTCCAGGTTCAAGTAATTCTCCTGCCTCAGCCTCCTGAGTAGCTGGGATTACAGGCAGGGATTACTAGCCTGGCTAATTTTTGTATTTTTAGTAGAAACGGAGTTTTACTATGTTGGCCGGGCTGATCTCGAACTCCTGACCTCAAGTAATCTGCCTGCCTTGGCCTGCCAAAGTGCTGGGATTACAGGTGTGAGCCACTGTACCCAGCCTCAAACCCAAGTCATTTGGCAACTCAGTTCTGTCCTCTTTCTATTGAGTAAGGCATAGCACCTAACATGCCCCATATGTGAGTTCCTGTAGGTACTTACCGGGTTATACATTTCAAAAATCTTTATCATTTACTCACTATATGTCAGGCACTAAACCATGTTCTGAGAATACAGAGGTGAAAAATAAATAACTATCCTTGCATACTGCTCTATATGTTCCAGAAACTGTTGTAATGACTTTAAAAATTATTGTTGATTTAATTCTTCTTAATAGCCCTTTGAGGTAGGTATTGCTTTAACCCAGTTTACAGGTGAAGAAACTGAGGCACAGAGAAATTATGTAACTTGCTACAGTAAGTAGTGAAGCCAGAATTTAAAGGGAGGCAGTAGCATCCTTTTTCTTTCTCAAAACAGCTTTACTGAGTTATAAGTCATGTACTCCATAATTTGCCTATTTATAGTGTATAATTCAATGGTTTTTAGTATATTTGACAGAGATGAGCAAACATCACAGTCAATTTTAGAACATGTCTCATAACATGCCTTATCCGCCCAAAATAAACCTGTACCCATGAACAGTTGGGACGTGGTATTCTTAACAGCTATACTATATTGTTTCCATGGATGACACATGGTTTTCGTCTTTCAAGAGTTCTGTTGAGTTCAGGACACATAGACAGATTATGACACTACAGTGCAGTAAGTACAATGACAGTTGATACTCAAAGATCAAATAGCTTACAGTATAATGCAGAGTCTCAAAGTAAGGACTTTTAGGGAGAGAGAGGGAGAGAGAGCACGCGCGCAAGCAAGAGACAGCATGAGCCTGAATTTTCTGCTTATAATAGAGCTGTGATTAATGCATCAAGTACTCCTGGAAATTAAAATGATGTTCATGGAGGGGATACTGAGATTTTGTATGCTGGGGTCAGTTATTGTGATGTTACCAGATTACCCAATGACTCCTTTCAGCCCCCTTGGGGAATGTGATGGGGAGGGCTGGGTGGGCAGTCGGCGTGGGCATAGTCTGGGATAAACAGGGAAGGTTAAGAGCACCTAGTACCTGGTGTCTGGGAGGTCATGAGGAAAGGCTTCACTGTTAACTCTCAGCGTCAACCTGGTGTGATGCACACACCAACTCAGCAGCCAAGTTTATCTGGGGTATGTCAATCTCACGAGTTACAGAAACTTCCAGGAAGTAGCAACAGGACCCAGGAGCTCACAGCTGGGTTTTCACTTAATCCTTGTGCAGTGTTGCCTCGACTTCTCAAAGTTTCTGGTGTTTATGAAGATCCATAACAGCTGGCTGCAAACCCAACTCCTGAGAATCGTTTCTGGGAGAATGCCGAAGACTGCATTTCAACTTCAAGAATGGTGAGAAAAGTACAGTTGAAAATCTCATTTTAGTAACTTTGTAGTAATGATAATGCCTGCCATGTACTGATTGCCTTCCAAGTGCCAGATGGTATGTTAGAGTTTTTTTTCACGTATTTCACTTAAATCTCTTGATCAACCTGCCAGGGTCACATTGTTACCCCTACTTTAGTGGTGGTTAGGATCGGAAGAGGGGAGGTAGTTTGCCCAAGGTTTACATAGCTAGGAAGTGACAGGGCTAGAATTCTAACTAGGGTGATCAACTCATCCTGGTGTGGCTGGGGCTTTGCTGGTTTTAAGATGGAAAGTACCTTATCCCAGCAACCACTTCAGTCCTAGGTAAGCCGAGAAGTTTGGCCAGCCTAGTATCCAGGTCTGTTGGGTTCTTTCTGCTGTGCCCTGCAAACAGAGAAGCTCCCTCGATGCCTCTCTTGGCAGCCGTACATGGTTTGGGCTCCCCGCCGAACCCCCTTAGGGACTTGCTATGTTCCTCCCTATCTGTCTCCAAGTGCCTGCTCTCTGGAACTGCTCTGAGCCTTGTCTCCTTCCAGCTGTTTCCTGGCCCCCTCGATTGCCTGCTTTCTCCTGTGATAGTTGCTCTTATTTTCGTGTCAGGCCTTTTACCGTTCATCCGTTTGGAGCTTCCCCCAAGCATGCAACCCACTGCTGGCTGTAAAGATTTGGAGACCTGGGCTTAAGTTCCAGCTGAGCTGCCTTCTGGCTATTCCCTGGGGAAGCCACCTCACCTCCCTAGAGCCTCTGCTTCGTCATCCAACACTGGCTATGCTCACCCACCAACACCACTGTATTGTGTAACGTAAAGGCAAGATGAGAACATGGAGTTCAACCTGAAAGGCATTGCACACGTTGGTTGTCATTACTGTTGGGTGACTTCCTACTTTCCCTGCCTACTTCTGAAAGGAGAAGTGAGTTAGTGGCAGTGTGGACCCTGATTAGGCATGGGAGGTTTTGGAGTCTGCTAGCCTGGCTACCTATCCATTGTGTGTCTGCTTTTTTTAGATTTAAAAATAGGGTTCATGAGTACCTGACAAATTAGTTGTGAAATACTTAGTCTTGTATCCTGGGTTGGCTTCAAGCTTGAAAAGCGGGTTGGAGCCATGTGTCTTCAAGTTGGCCCAGGACACCTGGCCAGGAACACTGGCTTACTGTGCTGTGAATAAGTATTGGTGGCACAAATGAATGAATGAATGAATGTGGCACAGAAAGTGCCGAATGGGCGATAGGGAGTACATTATAATGGAAGGTAAAATTGCCTTGGAAAGTTGAAAATACCTGATGCAAGCAAGCCAATTTCTCACAAACCACTTCAACTATTTCCTAGAACAAGGCAGCTTGTAAAGAAACACATTACATAAAGAAATAAACAGTATAATCATTTATATGATTCCTTTATCTTTAATTTTTTTTTTTTTTTTTTTTTTTGCACCAGGGTCTTACTCTGTCGCCCAGGCTGGATAGAGTGCAGTGGCAATCATAGCTCACTGAAGCCTCTAACTCCTAGGCTCAAGTGATACTCCAGCATCAGCTGCCCAAGTATCTGGGACTACAGGCACACACCAGCAGACCTGGCTAATATTTTGTGTGTTTTTTGTAGAGATGGGATCTTGCTATGTTGCCCAAGCTGGCCTCAAACTCCTGGCCTCAAGCAATCCTTCTACCTCAGCCTCTTAAAAGCTTTGGAATTACAGGCATGAGCCACTGCACCCTGTCCCCTTTATCTTTTTATCTTAAATTCTTTCCACTCTTTACCATCTCTTTGTTATGGTCATTTCCACATTAACCCCATTCTGGCTGCTCAGTCATTTACTGAGCATAGATATGAGCCATTTTTATGATATTTATTTCACAAGCTTGTAAGTAGGTTGTTTTTTACTTCTCTCCAAACCAGTCCAGAACTCTTGGCCATTTTCAATTATTTGTGTTATTTTATCTTATCTCACTGGTTGCTTCTGCTCTGTCTCCTTTGCTGGTTTCTTTTTTCCCCTCAGACCTCTTACATGGGAAGACACAGGGCCCCACACTGCATTCTCTTTTCTTTATCTAAATTCCTTCCCTTGGTGATCTCATTCGGTCTTTGAGCTCAATTATTATTTACATTTTATGACTCTCAAATTTATATCTCTGTCCCAAACTTCTCTCTTGAACTCCCATATTCAAGTACCTGTAGGGCTTGTTCACTCATATATATATATAATTGGAGTCTTGCTCTGTCACCCAGGCTGGAGTGCAGTGGTGTGATCTTGGCCCACTGCAAGCTCCACCTCCCAGGTTCACACCATTCTCCTGCCTCAGCCTCCTGAGTAGTTGGGACTACAGGTGCTCTCCACCACACCCAGCTAATTTTTTGTGTTTTTAGTAGAGATGGTCTCGATCTCCTGACCTCGTGATCCTCCTGCCTTGGCCTTCCAAAGTGTTGGGATTATAGGCGTGAGCCACCGCGCCCGGCCTGTTCACTTATATTTTTAATAGACATGGAAACTTGTCTTAAACTGTACTCTGGCCTAAGCCTCGCCCACCCTTTCTGATTGGTTCCTCCCAGAACTTCCCCATCCCAACTGAGGGCAGCTCTATCCTCGGTTGCTCAGATCTCAAACTCTAGAGGCATCTGTGAGTCGTCCTATCTCTCACCCTCACTTCTGTTCTGCCAGCAAACCCTTTAGTTCAACTTTGAAATACTGTAGTTCCTCAATACCAAGATAGAGATTATGTCACCTTTTATAACAATATCTCCAAATTAGGGATGTGGCCCACAAACAGAGGCATGTTGGCTTCAGTGAGATATGACACATCCAGTATTTGGCCATTTCTCAGCCCTCCACATTAACACCTGGTCAAAGTCACCCCGATTGCTCACCTGGAAGACTGCCATGGTCTCTCTGCCTCTCCCTTACAATCTGTCATCTATTCTCAAATGACAGCCAGGGTGGATCTTTTAAAGCACAAACTAGATCAAAACCTTCCAATGACTTCCCATCTTGTAAAGAAAAAAAGCTGATGACATGATAATGATGTACAAGGTCCTTTGTGATCCAGCCCCTCTTTTCCTCTATGACCTCATCCACCCTTTTACATCCCTCAGGCTTGCTTCTCCTGCCACACTTGCTTTGTTGCTATTCTTCAAGCATTTTGGACTTGTTTCCACCTTCAGGCTTTTGCAATGGTCGTTTCCAGTCTTTTGAGTTCTCTTCCTCCTTCAGATAGCTGCTCAACTAATCCTTTCACCTCTTTCAAGCTTTGCTCAAAATCACCTGATCAATGAGGCTTCCTTTGACTACTCTAATTAAAATGGCAACAAATCCCTTACCCTGGTACTTCCCCCATTCTCTGCTCTGTGTTCTCTATCACACTTGACACCCTGTCGCACATTTTACAATTTACTTAGACACACCTGTCTTCTATTACAAGAATGTAAGGTTCACCAGGGCATGGATTTTTGTCTCTTTTACTCACTGCCGTATCCCCAAGCACCGAGAGTAGGAACTCCTAAATATTTGTTGAATGAGTGAATGAATTTCAAATTCAACAAAAGGCGCGGAAATCAGAGAATAGAAAGTCACACATGCAGGCTTCTCAGACACACTGGCATGGTTTGGGTGACGACTTTTTCCCTCCCTTCCATCAAAATAAGACTCCAAAAGCTGATGTTATTATTGAAAGCAGCAGCGGGGAACGGGATGGTAAAGATGGCTCATGAAGAATAACGAAGTCAGCACTTCCAGTGAGCTTGAGTAAGTCAGAAGCTGGGCGGTCATGTGTGACTTCCATTAATCATCCTCTTCACACCATATCAATACAAGTGACAACTTTTGTCTGTACCTCCTGTCTTCAGTGCCGTGATATATGACCTGTGAACAGTCCTAGGCACTAATAGTTGAAGAAACCAAAAAGATGAATGTTCACATCTTGACTCTTGAGAGAAGAGTTCGTCTTAAGGAAGGGTGAATGGACCATGCAAATATGCATTGGCTTTGATTTCTCCGTCCTGGCCTGGAGGCCATTATCCTGGAAGAAGAAATGGTACTTGTGCATGGTAACTGTGTGTCCATTTGGTTGCATGGCATGATTCTTTGAGAAGTTAACTGGAGAGTGGGGCAGATGGGGGCTAAGTTACGAGACAAGGTAAAACAGATTCAGAACCTCTCTGCTGTGTACCATCTTTTCAATCCCTTCCGCCCCAACAGGGGCTGTAGGTGAGAAAGCAGTATTACACATAGAGATAAAGACTTGGTTCAAGAATCTCATTTTGCCATTTTTCCATACCCTTGGGCAAATTATTGATTTCTTTAGCTTTACCTATGATTTATAAAGTGATAATCCCTTGTAGCTATATAAAATTTTAGTTATCACAAACGGCTTTAGCACTTGTTAGCTAATATGATCCTCTCAATTCTGTAAGGTTAGGGAAGACAGAATTATCTCTATTTTACAGTGAAACAAACCCCTAGGATTCTGAGAATTCAAGCTATTTGTCTGAGGTCAAAAGGCTTGTAAACAGAGGAGATGAAATAAAAGTTAGGTTCTTCTGTTTTCTATCCCCCATAAAATTTCAAGAGTTTTTCAGGCATTCAAACCTAATTCATTGACATTGAAATATAGTAGCTCATGGTAATCATTCCAGCAAAGATTTTCTTAAAAATCAGAAGATAGAAGAAGGGCTTGAAGACAATAGTAACCAGAAGATCTGAGCCCCAAGTTACTAACTCATCCAGGGTGCTTAGACCAAGTAAACAAAACAAGGAGGCAGCTTAAGTTTTATAAAAGCATGCTTCATTCCAGAATTTAAGCATAAGTTAAACATCTATGTATGTTGGCACTGTGCTGGTTCTGGGAATGCAATGATGACCAAGATCCGATTCTTATCCTTCAAAGGCATTCAGAAACTAGTGGGAGAGTCAGAGTGTTGAATAGATAAATTTAAGAAGGCATCCCAGTGGTTTGGGTTTACAGATGACAGGGAGGGCAAATGAGAGAAAGAGTTAATTGAAAATGGAAGAATTGTAGATTGCATTCAGGAAAGATTCAGAGTGAAGCTGAAACTGAGATTGGAGAGTCTAACACACAGTGAATGCTGAAAAAATTTGATTTCCTCCCTCCCTTCATCATTACTAGTCCCAAACACATTCCCCTTATAATTTTTACTGAAGGGTCAATTATGCTTTTTCCAGGGAGGATACCTTTATGTTCTTCAGCATATACACACCCTGGTCTGTGAGGAGATGCAGACCAATGGATGTCCCCCTTTTGAGTTGTCCATGAGAGTAAACCCTGGAAACTTGCAGAAGCTGGGATGACCCTGATTAAGAATGGTTCCTTTGTGCAGAATGACAAGATTGTGCCTACCTCAACATATTTCTGTCCTGAAATAATTTAGTTTTGCTAAGAAGGCAGAAAGGGAGAGAGTAACCTTCTGGAAAGTGCCCCTGAGGTATGAGACCAGATGTGAACATTAGTCTGAACAGTTTTTTTTTTTCAATATATATATATATTTTTTATTATACTTTAAGTTCTAGGGTACATGTGCATAACGTGCAGGTTTGTTACATATGTATACATGTGCCATGTTGGTGTGCTGTACCCATCAACTCGTCAGCACCCATCAATTCATCATTTATATCAGGTATAACTCCCCAATGCAATCCCTCCCCCTTCATGTCTAAAACACCAAAAGCAACGGCAGCAAAAGCCAAAATTGATAAATGGGATCTAATTAAACTAAAGAGCTTCTGCACAGCAAAAGAAACTACCATCAGAGTGAACAGGCAACCTACAGAATGGGAGAAAATTTTTGCAATCTACTCATCTGACAAAGGGCTAATTTCCAGAATCTACAAAGAACTCAAACAAATATACAAGAAAAAAACAAACAACCCCATCAAAAAGTGGGGAAAGGATATGAACAGATATTTCTCAAAAGAAGACATTCATACAGCCAACAGACACATGAAAAAATGCTCATCATCACTGAACCACAATGAGATACCATCTCACACCAGTTAGAATGGCAATCATTAAAAAATTAGTCTGAACAGTTTAATGAGCCAGCACTGGAGATCACTCCCAGCAATGTACTGGGATGTTGATAAGACATTCCTTATTCAAAGGCCACTTATCAGCTTTGTGACAAACCTGGAGAACCAGCAAATGGGCAAAAAAAGACTTAGAGATGACGGTGTCAGTATCAAAAAGTCAGTGGAGGGCCAGGTGTGCGGTGGCTTAAGCCTGTAATTCCAGCTACTCAGGAGGCTGAGGTGGGAGGATAGCTTGAACCCAGGAGTTCAAGACCAGCCTGAACAACACAGGGAGACTCTTTCTCTACGGAAAAAAAGTCCCATGGAATAAAGCAACATGCTTCTGGCTTTGAAACAGAACTTATTTATTCTTAGAAACAGTCCTCACTTGGCAATCTGGTTTCCTAAGACATAGCAGATTAGATACAGAAAATTTAAAAAGTGTGAAGAGGAAGGGGCCGCAAGGTTCTGCTCAGGCAACTGCATAAAATCCAGAGAGCCTGGCAGAGAACAACTAGCAAGAAGTAGAGAAGACTCAGTAGGTGCCAACCTTCTGGCATTCTGTGCAAGGACAATAGTGTATGATAGCTCAGTAATTCCCATGGCTTTTGCAGTGTAAGTAATAATGACCCTTGGTCACTGAACAGGACTAAAATTATGTCTTATTATCTCAATTTACAAAGATAAGGGAGATAAGACACGTTTCCTTCCAAAATAGCCAAGATATTTAATTATACTTAAAAGTTTTTATTTTAGTTTGAAAGAAGTCATTCATCAGAAATATCTCTTTCTTGATAAAATTAGACTAATGAAGTATTCCTTGTACTCCTGTCTGAAAAGGTAGCTGCTGTCAAGAGGCAAAGCAGAAGTGTTCTGCGGGTCTGGAGTCTTTGGAGCCTGAAAAAGCAGAGAGAACAACAAGGGATTGAAGACAAGAAAGGGGCTGTGAGATATAAGCAATCTGAAGAGTGAGTTATGGCTTCAGCTAGGCTTCCAGGGAGCATGGGAGATAAATCTGGAGATGATAGCAGAGGTCACGTCATGGAAGGCCTGAAATGGTAAGGGAACATTGAAGGATGTTAGGGGAGTGAAGGAGTCAGATCTACATTTTAGAATAAGCATTTTGGCCATCACAGCGTAGAAGGTGGAATTACTATATTTAGATGTTTGACTGTTCTGTCCATTTTCCAGAATGTCTCCTTAGTTCTCAAGCAGATGGACCAGCAAAGTGACTAGAGGGACACTCAGTTCTTCACTTGTGGTCTGCTCAGTCAGTAGATAAGATTGGATAGCATTGTGGGCATCAGGACACGTAGCTCCATCAGTTGTTGGCACTGTTACCTTGGGCAAAACATTACTCTCCGTGAGAGTTCCTTTCTTGATCTGTAATAATCCCTGCTCTTCCTTTCTTATGAGGCTTTTGTGAGAATCCAATAAATGTGGGATCAAAAAGCATTTTTATATAACAAAGTATTATCCTTTTATTGCACTAAAATATCTTCTGCAGAGCCAAGTACCAAGATAGGCATAAAACAAGAATATGATAAACATGTGCTTGATTCACTGAATTCTGAAGCACAACTTGGATCTTGTGTTGGATAATCATGGTTTGCCCTCCAGATCCATTTTCTACCCTTCTCCACCTCCTCTGCCCCATGAAACTGACCTCTAGCACCTGTATTGCCTGGGCTTTTTTGTTCTCTGGTTTCTAGTTCGGTTTGGCCAATGGAAGGAACATGTGAATCAGAGGATGAGAGAAAGAGAGCGAAGTCAGGGTACCTGGTCCACTTGCCTAATCCTTGCTGGGCCAGGTTGGCCAGAGCTCTTTTCATCACCTAAGTCTGTAGCTGCTGTTGGAGTTCTCCCCCAGGCTTTTATTTTCACTAGGTTTGGTAACTGTCCCTGCTCAGGCCTCAGTGTGGCAATGGCTCCCCACTGCTGCTTGTCCTTGGGTTCTACACCATCCTTTTCTGGTTCTCCTAACTTTGGTTACACCTTTACAAACGCTTCCTCCATGAAACTCTCTTCCGTTTATCTTTTGAGTATGCCATCCAATAGACTGGATTGTGCAGACATCATATGACTTGGTATTACAGCTCAGTTTAGATTTATGGAAATGTTTATAGGACCTCTTTTGTAGCTGAACTTTCAACCAGTTTTGGTCTTCAGTGCTGATATTACAATTCTCCCTAACTCTAAGGGATTGGAAATTTGTAGCCCCTGTGCTCAGTCTTTAACCAAACCTAGCTTTCTTTCCCTTGTCTTTATTTTAAATTGACTTTATTGAGGGAAAGTTTTAAGGCAAGAAAACACATCTATTTTAAAAGGTACAGTTCAATGAGTTTTGAAAAATATATATGCCCATGAAACCATTGTGACAACTGAGATATAGAACATTTCCATTACTGTAAAATATTTCCTTATTCCCCTTCCTACTCAATTCCAGCCCTAGGCAATGGCTGATCTGTTTTCTGTCACCGCAGATTAGATCTATCTTTGTTGGCAATTCATATTAATAAAATCATACAGTACAAATTCTTTCATGTTTGGCTTTTCTTGCTTAGAATATTGTTTTGGAGATTATTCCATTTTGTTGCAATAGTTTATTTCTTGTTATTGCTATGTGTTGATTCATTCATGTATTGATGGACATTTGGGTTCTTTTCAGTTTTTGCCCATTATAAATAGAGGTGATATCAACACTCAGGCAAAAGTCATCGTGTGGACATGTTTTCATTTTTCTTAGGTAAATATCTAAGAATGAAACTGCTAGATTATATGATAAGTGTGTGTTTAGCTTTACAAGAATGTGCCAAGCAGTTCTCCAAACTGTTTGTATCATTTTACATTCTCACCAACAATGTGCAAGAATATCAGTTACTTCCTTGCCAGCACTCATATTGTCAGTCTTGTTAATTTTAGACAACTTTTTTTTAAAGAGATGAATTCTTGCTCTGTCACCAAGGCTGGAGTGTAGTGACGTAGTCATAGCTCACTGCAGCCTTGAACTCCTACTGCAGCCTCCCAAGAAGCTGGGACTACAGGCTTGCAGCACCATGCTTAGCTCAATTTTAGACATTCTAATGGATGTTGTATTAGTCCGTTTTCATGCTGCTGATAAAGACATACCCGAGACTGGGTAATCTATAAAGAAAAAGGGGTTTAATGGACTCATAGTTCCATGTGGCTGGGGAGACCTCATAATCTTCGTGGAAGGCAAAAGGCATGCCTTACATGGCTGCAGGCAAGAAAGAATGAGAGCCAAGTGAAAAGGGAAATCTCTTATAAAACCATCAGATCTCATGAGACGTATTCACCACCACAAGAACAGTAGGGAGGAACTGTCCCCATGATTCAGTTATCTCCCAACTGGTCCCTCCCACAACATGTGGGAAATATGGGAGTTACAATTCAAGATGAGATTTGGGTGGGGACACAGAGCCAAACCATGTCATTCTGCCCTGGCCCCTCCTAAATCTCATGTCTTCACATTTCAAAACCAATCATGCCTTCCCATCAGTCCCCCAAAGTCTTAACTCATTTCAGCATTAACTCAGAAGTCCACAGTCCAAAGTCTCATCTAAGACAAGACAAGTCCTTTCCACCTATAAGCCTGTAAAATGAAGAGCAAGTTAGTTACTTCCCAAGTACAATGGAGGGTACAGGCATTGGATAAATACTTCCATTCCAAATGGGAGAAATGGGCCAAAATGAAAGGGCTAAAGCCCTCATGCAAGTCTGAAATCCTGCAGGGCAGTCAAATCTTAAAGTTCCAAAATGATCTCCTTTGACTCCATGTCTCACATCCAGGGCACACTGATGCAAGAGGTGGGTGTTCACATCATTGGGCAGCTCCATGCCCGTGGCTTTGCAGGATACAGCCTCTCTCCCAGCTTCCTGCATGGGCTGGTGTTGAGTAGCACATGCTGCAAGCTGTCAGTGGACCTACCATTCTGGGGTCTGGAGGATTGTGGCCCTCTTCTCAGAGCTCCACTGGGCACTCTCTCTGGGGGCTTCAACTCCACATTACCCTTCCACATTGCCCTAGCAGAGGTTCTCCATGAAGGCTCTGCCCTTGCAGCAAACTTCTGCTTGGACATCCAGGCAATTCCATACATCCTCTGAAGTCTAGGTGGAGGTTCCCAAACCCCAATTCTTGACTTCTGTGCATCTGCAGTCTCAACACCACATGGAAACTGTCAAAGCTTAGGGCTTGCACCATCTGAAACTATGGCCTGAGCTGTATCATGGCTCCTTTTAGCCATGGCTAGAGTGGCTGGGATGCAGGGCACCAAGTCTCGGGGCTGCACACAGCAGGGGGACCCTGGGCCTGACCCATGAAACCATTTTTTCCTCCTAGCCGGGCCTGTAATGGGAGGGACTTCCACAAAGGTCTCTGACATGCTGTGGAGATATTTTCTCCATTGTCTTGGTGATTAACATTTGGCTCCTTGTTATGTATGCAAATTTCTGCAGCTGGCTTGAATTTCTCCTCAGAAAATAGTTTTTTCTTTTCTATTGCATCATCAGGCTGCGAATTTTCCAAACCTTTCTGCTCTGTTTCCCTTGTAAAACTGGTTGCTTTTAACAGCACCCAAGTCACCTCTTGAATGCTTTGCTGCTTAGAAATTTCTTCTGCCAGATACTCTAAATCATCTCCCTCAAGTTCAAAGTTTCACAAATCTCTAGGGCAGGGATAAAAGTCCACTAGTCTCTCTGCTAAAACATAGCAAGAGTCACCTTTATTCCAATTCCCAACAAGTTCTTCATCTGCATGTAAGACCAACTCAGCCTGGATTTAATTGTCCATATCATTATCAGCATTTTGGTCAAAACCATACAAGTCTCTAGGAAGTTCCAAACTTTCCCACATCTTCCTGTCTTCTGAGCCCTCAAGACTGTTCTAACCCCTCTGCCTGTTACCCAGTTCCAAAGTTGCTTCCATATTTTTGGGTATCTTTATGACAGTGCCCCACTACCTGATACCAATTTACTGTATTAGTCTGTTCTCATGCTGCTAATAAAGACATACCTGAATCTGGGCAATTTATAAAGAAAAAGAGGCTTAATGGACTCACAGTTCCATGTGGCTGGGAAGGCCTCACAGTCATGGTGGAAAGCAGAAGGCACGTCTTACATGGCAGCAGGCAAGAGAGAGAGTGAGAGCCAAGTGAAAGGGGAAATCCCTTATAAAACCATCAGATCTCATGAGACTTACTCACTAACATGAGAACAGTATGGGGGAGCCACCCCTATGACTGAATTATCTCCCACCAGGTCCTTCCCTCAACATGTGGGAATTATGGGAGCTCCAATTCAGGATAAGATTTGGGTGGGGACACAGCCAAACCATGTAAGATGTGTAGTAGTATCTTATTGTGACCATAATTTGCTTTTCCATGATAACTAATACTTTGGGGCATTAAAAAGTACTTATTGGTCATTTGTAGACTTTGTGAAATGCTTATTCAAATATTTTGTTCTTTTTTTGGTTTAGCTATTTTGCTTATTACTGAGTTGCAAGTTCTTTCTATATTCTGAATGCAAATTCATCATCAGATATATGTGTTGTGAATTTTCGAGGATTTTCCAGGTATTTTCTCAATGATGTCTTTGAAAGATAGAAGTTTTAAAATGTTAATGGAATCTAACATATTAGTTTTTTCTTTATGCTTCATTTTCTTGGGCATAAGCTATCTTTGCCTAACCCAATCAATGCCACAGATTCTCTCTCCTATGTTCTTTATAATTTTAGTGGTTATAGTTACGAATATAATTCATTTCAAGTTAATTTTTGTGGATAGTGTTAGGTAGATGTTAAGGGATTTTTATTTTTCCACGTAAATATCTAGTTGTACCATTTGTTGAAAAGAATGTATCTTTGTCTTGTTCCAAAAACTTAGAGGTGAACACTTATCTTATTATGTATGATGTTAGAGTAGGTTTTTCACAGATGTTCTTTATCTGCTTGATGAATTTCCTTCTATTTCTAGTTTGTTGACTTTTTTTTTTATGATGAGGAGGTTTTGACATTTGTCAAATGCTTTTTCTGTCTCAGTAGAATTGGTCATGTTTTTTCTCTTTATTCTGTTGATATGGTGAATTGTGTTAATTAATTTTGAACTTCAAAGGAGTTGAATTCCTGGGAGTCACAGTTTGTACATCCTGTATTAAATTCCTCCCAAGCTGAGCTTGGTTCCTGACTTCCCTTTTTTTTTTTTGAGGCAGAGTCTTGGTCTGTCACCCAGGCTGGAGTGTAGTGCCATGATCTTGGCTCACTGCAATCTCTGCCTCCCGAGTTCAAGCAATTCTTCTGCCTGAGCCTCCTCAGTAGCTGGGAAAACAAGTGTGTGCCACCACACCCAGATAATTTTTGTATTTTTAGTAGAGATGAGGTTTTACCATGTTAGCCAGGCTGGTCTTGAACTCCTGACCTCAACTGATCCACCTGCCTCAGCCTCCCAAAGTGCTGGGATTATGAGTGTGAGCCACCATGCCCAGCCCTGGCTTCTTTTTTGATTCAGCTATAAGGTTGATTATTTCTTGGACCCTACAATGGCATACCAGACATGAGATGCTGCCATGTGATATAAGAGTGACCTGGTTGAGTTGGGTACTGCTTCTCACTTCTTCCATGACACCCTCTTCTTTTAGCAATGTACCCTTTACACCAAATGACAACTGTTGCTTTCCTTTTTTTATCTTAGCATCTGCCTAAGTGGATTTGAGCTTTCTAAGAGCTGAGACTTTCTTTTTGGTAAATCTGGTGCCAAATGCTTGATAATATTAAGAAGAACAATAATAGCTATAAGAGAGGTGCTTTGCTTCCATTATCTCAAATGCTCCCCCAAACCCCATTAGGTTGGCCTTCTTAGACTGTTACAGACGAAGTTCAGAAAGGTCGAGTCTTTTGTCCCAGGTCACCTCACCGATAGGTCCAAATCCATTATTTAAAGTGTATTATCTTTCCACCTTGTTGCAGAATCTTTTACATGGTAGGCTATTAAATAGTTGTCAACTGATTGGCTGCATGAATAAGTGAGTGAATATATTAAAGTAGCCTTTCTCTCTTTTTTCATGAATGGAAGAGGTCTACCTAATGAGAAAAAAGTCAACTTGGGAACTGGCATCTTGGGGAGGCATGAGGGAAGGGGAACCAAGAGGGGTAGTGGGGGGGGGGGGTACTTGCTAAAAAAAAGAAAAGGAAGTATAAACTATAAATTTACTTGACAGGGTTGCATCTCTGTGGCTTAGACGTTGGCCACTTCATCTTGGCATGACTATTATATAACAGGAGGATGGAGAAATGGCCGGAAAGTATTGCTTCCTATTACATAACTCTTACTATGTGCCTGACAGCATTTCTGATAATGAGGAGAACAGAAAGTATGCTTGTCTTTGAGAGAAAGGCTTTAAGCTTCTTGCAGGAGAATGAGTCTGGTCTTCAGCCGTTTAGAGCGTTAGAGTACTGACTGATTTCCTCAGAAACCCTCAGACTGTATCCCCAGTCATGGTTCTTTGCAACCCCTCCCCTAGGGAATGGTTGATAGTCACATTCCTCAGAAACACTTTTAACATCTAAATATGTGGTCCTTCAGAGCCCAAAGAGGAATGTCTGGTGGAGAAGGCACTAGAATATTTGAGGTTTTGTCCTTTCGTCAGATCGGTCCCTGCTGAGCTGGGCCATGTATTTTTGCTTCCCCAGTTTGGTGTTTTGGTGATAAGAAATGGGAATAATTTTAAAATAGTTCTTCCTTGTCTGGTTAGCATGTTGCAGAAACCTATATGATACAATAGGCGTTACCTGGTAGGCTCTGCACTGGTCTGGTCTCTTATCAGATTGTGCTGAGTAAAGCCACCTTGAGGTCAGTTAGGGTCAACCTTCAGAGCACCCAACCCAATAGTGTTTTTCACTTGCACCACTTCCCTTTGACCTAAGTCTCTCCAATGCCCAGTAATTGTTCTGTGTCAGTACGTGAAACCAAATGAACCCATGCTGGAATCCTCCATTGTCTTTACTCTGCATGCAGTCCCCAGAAACTTTTGGTGGTACCAGCACCTCCAAAACCTCTCTGGAATCCAACCACTTCTTCCTTTCTGCTCTGCTACCTTTCCATGCAAGTCCCCTTCCAGTTTTTCTTAATTTACTCTTCTGTCTCTAGTGCCCATGCACCATACAGGAGCTAGAATTAACACTTTCAAACTCACAAATTAAAGCATACCACTGTGCTGCTAAAAACCTTTAAATGCTTTCTGCTGCACTTACAGGATCCCATCTCCTCCCTGTGTCTTCAAGACCTGATGTGATCTGGTTCTGTCAACCTTTTGACTTGATCTCCTATCACTCCTATTCCTGACATGCTGGCCTTCCTTCTGTTCCTCAAACACACTTTGCCTTAGGCTCTTTGTTCTAGGTCTTCTTGCTACTTGGAAAGCTCTTTCTCAGGATTCTGGCCTGGCCAGTTCATTAGTTTTCTGATCTCATCTCAAATATCATCTCCGGCCTTGCTACCCCATCTAAAGTTGCCTCTCCTTGTGTCTCTATCCTGTTACACTGCTGTATTTTTTTTTTTTTCATAGAACTGACCTATGCATATAAGCGTATGCATAACTAAGCATATCTCTATGCTTTTGTCTATTTCCATTTAT
Source organism: Piliocolobus tephrosceles (assembly GCF_002776525.5). Classification (NCBI taxonomy): domain Eukaryota; kingdom Metazoa; phylum Chordata; class Mammalia; order Primates; family Cercopithecidae; genus Piliocolobus; species Piliocolobus tephrosceles. Next base: position 133,232,412 of record NC_045440.1, on the reverse strand, counting down.
TTCCCTGTTTATTTTCTATTTCAGGGGTTTGCAAACCACTGTGGGTCAAATCAAGCCTGCCTGGTTTTGTAAATAGTTATATTGGAACATGGCCTGGCCTGTTTGTTTATGCATTGTCAATGGCTGCTTTGGGTCTATAAGGGCATTACTGAATAATGGTGACAGAGACCATCTGGACTGCAAAGCCTAAATTATTTAGTATCTGGCCCTTTACAGAAAAATGTACTGACACCTGTTCTGTCTCCCTCCACTACTTACCTGTCTTGTTCACTGCCAATTCCCCAGCACCTAATAAAGTTCTGTGCACATGGTGGTTCTGAATAAATATTTGTCAACTGAACTTAGTCAATGAAGGAACACAGGACATTGTGACTGGTTTTGACTCTAGGAGCATAGGTCTTTTGACCCTTATTTCTTGCAGGCAAAAAGGAATTGGGAGCTATATGTATGTTCACATGCATATGTACATTTGTGTGTTCTGGAATGAGAAAATAGTGAGGCAAAATGGACAATATGAGGTTCTACATCCATACAGATTATTGTTCCAAACCTGTATGTGTCACTTAGTGTCCGTATGTGCTTGGAAAACACAGTCAACCTCTTTTGCCTCTGTCTTTTCATCTTGAAAAAGGAGAAACTGGGACCCACCTTTCATGGTTCCAGTGAACATTTTAGGGATAACATTGACTGACTTTGGATGGCTAGTCAAGATATGGAATGTGAGGAAGACTACATTTAGTTTTCATGAAGGAGCTTGAAGGAACAGAGTGCAATGAAGTCAAAGTATAGATACCAACATTTGGACAATTCAGTTCAACTCAATCAACTAACCCAACAGATACTGATTAGGCACGTCTTGTGTTGCAGGCACTGTGCTATGTTACAGGAATATAGAAACTATCCAAGAAGAGCTTAACAGCCCTCAAATTCTTGACTAGCTAGTTATGCCCAAGGCCAAGTGCTTCATGCTTGAGAATGCAGAGACAAACAAGACGGAGTCCCACCCATGCAGACTTCTGATCTTACAGGAGAGTTCTGAGGAATTCACCTCCTACATCTAACAGTTGAAAGTTAGAAGAACCATAAAAGATATGCAAACATCAAAGAAGATCTAAAGAAGGGGATATGACCATGTTAGGTTTATTTTTAGGTTTGAATGGAGAAGCCTACAGTATTGTCAGCCTTTTTTCTTTATATAACCTCCAGTCCCCTATGATTTTATTTTTAAACACGCTTTGTTTATATATCACCTATTCTGGTAACTCAAACTTTAATTATTTTTTCCAAAGTAAGTGAGCAATATATAGTAAATTTCAAAAACTAGTAACACAAAGGTCGAATTTTATTGTAACTTGAGGGAAAGGTAAGCAAATTTCTGATTATTAGAAGTACATTAATTAAAAAAACATATATATGTTTTAGCAACAGGGTCTTTCTCTGTCACCCAGGCTGGAGTGTAGTGGTGGGATCTTAGCCACTGCAGCCTGTGCTCAAGCGATCCTCCCACCTTGACCTCCCAAGTAGCTAGTACTATAGACATGTCCCAGTTAAAATATACATTTTTAAAAAATATATACATTAAAAAAAACATTAAAAATATATATTTTTTTTTAAAAAATATTTTTTTGTAGAGATGGGATCTTGCTATGTTGACCAGGCTCATCTTGAACTCGTGGCCTTATGCGATCCTCCCTTCTCAGCCTCCCAAACTGTTGAGATTACAGGTGTGAACCACCATGCCTGGCCTCAATTTGTTTTTTCTTATGTAGAAAGAAATTTGGGGGATGGCTTTGGGTGTTAGTGTGGTTAGCCACTCATGGCTCAATTAGACAGACTCATTTCCATCTGTGTCTTTCACTGCAGATTTTATGTATTAACTGAAGTGCTCTTATGATCATGGACATGAAGGCTACTCAAAAAACTTCTTCATTCAGTCTCTTTTGTTTGAGAACACATCAAAAAACTTGAAGATACGGTGCCAGAACTTGAAGATACAGAGATGAACAGTCTGTATTTTAAAATTCTGAATTCTAAGCTCATTCAATACTGTACTGATTTCTTATGAGTAAAAAAATCAAGAAAAATCTGTAAATTAAGAAGTTCACATTTTCAGTCATTCACTGAGCACAAACTCTGCATGAGACACTAGGTGCTGGATAATCAACTGAGCACAGTCTCTGCTCTTTAAGAGCTTATAGTTTTGTGAAGGACATTGATAGGTAAACAGTTACTGAAAGATGTTTTAAGTTTTATGATTAAGAGGCAATATATTGTAGTTCCTGGGTTCAAATCTCAGGTGTACTCCTGACAATCTGTTTGATCATAGGCAAGTTATTTAGCTTCTCAGTACCTCAGTTTCTTCAATCTGTAACACAAAGATAATAATAGTCTCTCACTTACAATGTCATTGAAGGGTTTCCTTGAGAAAACAGTACTTGACACATATTAGGTAATCAATAAATGCTACTGAAGGAATCACATGGACCTAATGGAATATAATGTAGAGGGCAGGGTGTTCAAACATAGAGTTTCCCACTTTTCAGAAAGAATCTTGCCTAAAACTTTCTATTGTGATGTAAGAATGATGTTTCCCTCTTGTGTATTAAATTGATCCTCTGTGACATCTAGTCACTCACACTCCTTTTGTTTTTTTTTTTCCCTCACTGGATTTCTCAGTGAGTGCAAAGAGTCTAATGTATTTCTGATTTTACCTAATAGCAGGCATCCATGGCACTGAAATAGCAGCTATTTAGAAAATTAAATAGCCATTGTACTATTCATTTTCCATTAACAGAGTCATTTGAGACTTTGATATTCCTTCATTTAAGGAGGAAGTTGCAGGTAACATACTACATTCACTTTGCATATTCAGCCGATAGGGAGTATCAGTAAAGTTACGCAGTCAGCAGTTAGTTATTATATTAGCTTTGATCATAATTTATTAAGCCATAGGAGGACATGGTGATGTTCACATCCCATATAACTGGGCACAATATATTTCTAGCAACCTATGGATAGAGAAGAGAACATATATTCATTTATTTTCTCGTCATTGGGTTGCAAGTATGTGCTAGGCCCTATAGTAGACACTGAGGATAATGTAGTAATTGGGACATTTCACATCTCATCTCCTACCCTCACAGTAATACAAAGAGATGTCTAGTCCTTATTGTTTGGGCAGACAAAATAAATGAAATGATATTAATTTAATACCTTCTATGTTTACCTTACTTGTAATTTTTCAATTCAATTAAATCTGATTCATTTTATTTCAGTTCAGTTCTAGATATCATTTTTTTTTTGTTTTTTTTTTTTACTATTAACTACAGAGTGTATTTGGATTTTGCCATTTTTCCCAATAATGTCTTTTTTCTGCTTCAAGACCCAATCTAGGATGCCATGCTGGACTTATAGCGGTTGCTTTCTTTTTTTCCTAACTTTATATTTTGAAATAATTACAGATTCATAGGAAGTTGTAAAGATAGTGGTTCCACGTACCCTTCATCCAGTTTCTCTCAGTGGTTACATCTTACATGATTATAATACAGTATTCCAACCAAGACTTTGACAGTGGTGCAATGTGGGTGGATAGTCCTGCATCATTTGTCACATGTATATTTGTGTAACTACCCCTGCAATCAAGATAAAGAACTGTCCCATCCCTGTAAGGATCACACTCCCCACCTCCCCCCAACACCTGGCAACCACTAATCATTCATCTCTTATTTTGTCATTTCAAGAATTCAACTTATCATTTACTGATCGCCTAATCTGATCCACTTTGAGAATGACTAGCTAGAAACCAGGTAAATGTGCCACTGACTTCCCGCAGGCTTGAATCGGGTCAGGGAGTTTCTCTGTGTAAAAGCCAAGGCCAGACTCTGGATTGCAAGTGACAGAAACCCAACTTCAGCAATTTTAGGCTAAAAGGGGAGTTTTGGGGATAGCTTATGTGACTGAGGGGAGTAAAGCACGTATTCAGGCCAAAGGTAAGGGAAACATCACCAAGGTTTGCTTTTCCTACTGTGTTCTTTCTCCTGTCTGTGTACCAGTCTTATCACCTCCTATCTTAGTCTGAATTTTCCACCTGGTAAAGGAACATAGTGTTAGAGTCCCACTTTCTATCACTGGGGAGCAACTGAGACTTTGTCTGTTAGGTCGCTAGTTGTAAAAAACCAGGGAAGGGCTCTGATTGGCCCATCTTGGGTCATCTGCAGTTAATGTCCAATTGGTAAAATGATTGCATTGACTTCCTTTTATAATTATCTGATAAACTCCTCCTGGCATTCACATAGCACTTTGAAATGTGGAAGAGAAGTTCCTAAGTAACTTCTGATTATGTAATAAATTTATTATCTGATTACAAAATTAATGCATATTCACTCTAGGGAATTTAGAGAATAAAATGTAAAAGTATAAAGAAGCACAGTCATGTGCTGCATAATGATGTTTTGGTCAATGACAGACAACATGTACAACAGTGGTCCCATAAGATTGTAGTGGAGCTGAAAAATTCTTATCACCTGGTAGAATCACAGCCAATGTAGTGTCATAGCACAATGCATTACTCGTGTTCATTGTGATGCTGCTGTAAACAAACCTACTGTGCTGGCACTCATATAAAAGTATAACACATACAATTATGTACAGTATATAGTACTTGATAATAAATGACTATGTTACAGGCTTATGTATTTACTAAACTATATTTTTAGTCATTATTTTAGAGTGTATTCCTTTTACTTATGCATAAAAAAGTTAATGGTAAAACATCCTTAAGTAAGTCCTTCACGAGGTATCCAGAAGAAGGCATTATCATCCTAGAAGATGACAGCTCTATGTGCGTTATTGCCTCTGAGGACCTTCCAGTGGAACAGGATGTGGAGGTGGAACAGTGATATTGATGCTCCTAATACTGATCCTGTGTAGGTCTAGGCTAATGTGTGCATTTGTGTCTTAGTTTTTAACAAAAAGCTTAAAGGATAAAAAAGTTTTTCAAATAGAAAAAATAGAACACGGACATAAAGAAAGAATTTTTTGTACAGCTGTACAATGTATTTGTGTTTTAAGCTAAGTGTTATTACACAAGAATCGAAAACTCTACAGTAGTGTGTAGTAGTCCTAGGCCTTCATGCTCACTCAGCTGTCACTCACTGACTCACCCAGAGCAACTTCCAGTCCTGTAAGTTCCATTCCTGGTAAGTGCCCTATACTGGTGTGCTCTTTCAAAATCTTTCATACTCCATTTTTTCTATATTTTTTTCTATTTTTTGGGTGCATAAATACTTACAATTGCGTTACAGTTGCTTGCAGTATTCAATCCAGGAACATGCTTGTAGCATAAGAGCAATAGGCTATACCATATAGCTTAGGTATGTAATGGACTATAGCATACAGGTTTTTGTAAGTACACTCTCTGATGTTTGCACAAAAATGAGATCACCTAACAACACATTTCTCAGAATATGACCCCATCATTAAGCAATACATGACTGTATTTGCAAAGGTAGTTTTTAGTATAATTTTTTCTCAACCAAAAAATTTCTATATTTGCTTTTCTGTAATCGCTGTTTTTCTTTTCCTAATACAGCATGAATGGATTTCCACATCATATTTTCTGACACTATGACTTTTTAATATGTTCAGTATTTGGTTGTCTGGATATATCAGAATTTAGCCCATATGTTGCTTTGGATATTGAAGTGGTTTTCCAATTATTTTTCCTAGATATTATGAAAATCTTATTAGCATCTTTCTATTAATAATTACATCTTTGTTCAGGTAATTTATTAGGGTAAAATCCAATTAAAATAGGTGTATCAAAGCATACTGCATGTTAATGTATATATTTAAATGTATTTATGCACGTATGGCCAAATTGCCTCCTGGATAAGTTCTATCAGTATACCTGAGGCCTTCTGCTGGTTTCTCATGAGCATTCCTGGCAGAAGCAAACATAATCTGGGGGGCTACAATGAAGGGCAGCTTAAAAGGGAGAAGTTGCAGCTGAGGAGTGAGCCCTTTTTCAACAAACTGGAGATCACTTATTAGTGCAAAGAACAACTCCTCATTATTGAGAAGGAGAGCCAAACAATTTATACATTTAAAAAAAGTCTTATCAATTAATTATCTAATTAATTTTCAGGACATAGGCATGGGCAAGGAATTCATGTCTGAAACACCAAAAGAACGGCAGCAAAAGCCAAAATTGACAAATGGGATCTAATTAAACTAAAGAGCTTCTGCACAACAAAAGAAACTACCATCAGAGTGAACAGGCAACCTACAGAATGGGAGAAAATGTTGGCAATCTACTCATCTGACAAAGGGCTAATATCCAGAACCTATAGAGAACTCAATCAAATTTACAAGAAAAAAAACAAACAACCCCATCAAAAAGGATATGAACAGACACTTCTCAAAAGAAGGCATTCATACAGCCAACAGATCCATGAAAAAATGCTCATCATCACTCACCATCAGAGAAATGCAAATCAAAACCACAATGAGATACCATCTCACACCAGTTAGAATGGCAATCATTAAAAAGTCAGGAAACAACAGGTGCTGGAGAGGATGTGGAGAAATAGGAACACTTTTACACTGTTGGTGGGACTGTAAACTAGTTCAACCATTGTGGAAAACAGTGTGGCGATTCCTCAAGGATCTAGAACTTGAAATACCATTTGACTCAGCCATGCCATTACTGGGGATATACCCAAAAGATTTTAAGTCATGCTACTATAAAGACACATGCATGTGTATGTTTATTGCTGCACTATTCACAATAGCAAAGACTTGGAATCAACCGAAATGTCCATCAGTGACAGACTGGATTAAGAAAATGTGGGACATATACACCATGGAATACTACGCAGCCATAAAAAAGGATGAGTTAATGTCCTTTGTAGGGACATGGATGCAGCTGGAAACCATGATTCTCAGCAAACTATCACAAGAAGAGAAAACCAAACACCGCATGTTCTCACTCATAGGTGGGAATTGAACAATGAGATCACTTGGACACAGGAAGGGGATCATCACACACACCAGGTCCTATTGTGGGGAGGGGGTATGAGGGAGGGATAGCATTAGGAGATATACCTAATGTAAATGACGAGTTAATGGGTGCAGCACACCAACATGGCACATGTATACATATTTAACAAACCTGCATGTTGTGCACATGTACCCTAGAACTTAAAAGTATAAAAAAAAAGAGAAGGAATGTATTGCAAAATAAAACACACATATGAAAAAGTGCATGATATGGTTTGCCTCTGTGTCCCCACCTAAATCTCCTGTGGAATTATAATCCCCAAGTTTTGAAGGTGGGGCCTGGTGTAGGAGGTTATTGGATGATGGGGACAGACTTCCTCCATGCTGTTCTCATGATAGTGAGTTCTCACGATATCCGATGGTTTAAAAGTGTGTAGCACTTCCTTCTTTGTGCACTCTCTCTCTCTCTCACCTGCCATGGTGTGAAGAAGGTCCCTTCTTTCTTTTCACCTTCTGCCATGATTATAAGCTTCCTGAGGCCTCTATCATACTCCCCATTAAGTTTATAAAACTGTGAGTCAATTAAACCCCTTTTCTTCGTGAATTACCCAGTCTCAGGTAGTTGCTTATAGCAGTTTGAAAACAAACTAACACAGAAAATTCGTACCAGGAAAGAGGAGCATTGCTACAAAGATATCTGAAAATGTGGATGCAACATTGGAACTGGGTAATGGGCAGAGGTTGGAACAGTTTGAAGGGCTCAGAAGAAAACAGGAAGATGAGGAAAAGTTTGGAATTTCATAGACAGTTGTTGAATGGTTGTGACCAAAATTCTGATGGTGATATGGACAGTGGAAGTCCAGGCCAAGGCAGGTCTTAGATGGAATGAGGAACTTATTGGGAACTGAAGCAAAGATCACTCTTGCTATGCTTTTGCAAAGAGACTAGGGGCATTCTGCCCCTGCTATAGGGATCTGTGAAACTTTGAGCTTGAGAGAGATGATTTAGGGTATCTGGTGGAAGAAATTTCTAAATAGCAAAGCATTCCAATATGTGCCTGACTGCTTCTAACAGCATACAGTCATATGCGTTCACAAAGAGATGGTCTGTCTGAAATAGGAACTTACATTTAAAGGGGAAGCAGAGCACACAAGTTTAGAAAATCTGCAGCATGAACATGTGATAGAAAAGAAAAACCCATTTTCTGGGGAGAAGTTCAAACTGGCTGCAGAAATTTGCATAAGTAAAGAGGAGTTGAATGTTACTAGCCAAGACAATGGAGAAAATGTCTTCATGGCATGTCAGAAACCTTTGAGGCCGCCCCTTCCATCACAGGCCTGGAGTCTTAGGAGGAAAAAATGATTTCATGGGCCAGGCCCAAGGCTCTGCTACTCTGTGCAGCCTTGGGTCATGGCACCCTGCATCCTAGCTGCTCCAGTTCCACCTGTGGCTAAAGTGGTCAAGGTACAGCCAAGGCAGTGGCCTCAGAGGGTGCAAGCCCCAAGCCTTGATGGCTTACATGTGGTATTGGGCCTGTGGGTGTGCATAAGACAAGAGTTGAGGTTTGGGAACCTCCACCTAGATCTCAGAGGATGTATGGAAACACCTGGATGTCCAGACAGAAGTCTGCTGCAGGGGAGGAACCCTCATGGAGAACTTCTACTAGGTCAGTGCAGAGGGGAAATGTGGGGCTGGAGCCCTCACATAGAGTCCCCACTGGGGCACTGCCTAGTGGAGCTGTGAGAAGTGGGGCATCATCTTCCAGACCCCAGAACACTAGATCAACAACAGCTTGCACCATGCACCTGGAAAAGCCACAGGCACTCAACACCATCCTATGAAAGCAGCTGCAGGGGCTGTCCCCTGCAGAGCAACAGGGGTGGAGCTGTCCAAGGCCTTGGGAGCCCTCTCCTTACATCAGCCTGCCCTGAATGTAAGACATGGAGTCAAAGGAGATTATTTTGGAGCTTTAAGATTAATGACTGCCCTGCTGAGTTTTGGACTTGCATTGGGCCTGTAGCTCTTTGTTTTGGCCAATTTCTCCCTTTTGGAAAGGGAACATTTACCCAATGCCTATATCTGCATTGTGTCTTGAAAGTAGCGAACCTGGTTTTGATTTTACAGGCTCATAGGTGGAAGGGACTTGCCTTATCTCAGATGAGACTTTGAACTTGAACTTTTGAGTTAATGCTGGAATGAGTTAAGACTTTGGGAGACTGTTGAGAAGGTATGTTTATGTTTTGAAATGTGAGAAGAACATGAGATTTGGGAGGGGCTGGGGGCAGAATGATATGGTTTGGCTCTGTGTCCCCACCCAAATCTCATGTGGAATAGTAATCCTCTCATGTTAAAGGTAGGGCCTGGTGGGAGGTGACTGGATCCTGGGGGAGGATTTCCTACATGCTGTTCTCATGGTAGTGAGTAAGTTCTTATGAGATCTCATGGTTTAAAGGTGTGTGGCACTTCCCCCTTCACTTTCTTTCTCTCCTGCTCTGCAATGGGAAGATGTGCCTTGCTTTCCCTTTGACTTCCACCATGATTGTAAGTTTCCTGAGACCTCTCCTGCCATGCCAGACTGTGAGTCAATTAAATCTCTTTTCTTTATAAATTATCCAGTCTCAGTTATGTCTTTATGGCAGCGTGAGAATGGTCTAATACAGTGCATAAGGCAACTTTTATAAATAATTTAAAAGTGTACGTGCATGTAACTCTATCCATACCTATGGCTATTATGAATGAGAAAATAAATTTCTTTTGCTGAGTATCTGTGCCCAAGTATTTCATTCCCAGTGTCCCAGAAGTCTATCCTGAGTCCCTTCCAGATCATCCACCTTTCCCTGGAAGTAACTATTATCATGTTTTCAATGACAATTACTTCCTTATTGTTCTTTATTTTAAAAATTATAAATAAGACACGTGTTCAGGGCAACACAGACAATACAGAAGTTTACAAATTAAAAGTTAAAAAATTTCTCCCAGCACCCAGACTCTTCTCAGAGGTAGCCATTATCATCAGGGTGGTCTATTTCCTCTAGACCATTGCTATTCAATAGAACTTTCTGCATTGATGAAGTGTTCTATTTCAGCTCTGTTTAATACAGGAGGAGCTAGTGACATGTAGCTATTGAGCATTTGAAATGTGGCTAGTTTAACTGAGGAACTGACTTTGACCTTCTACTTAATTTAATTTTTTATTCATTTATTTTTTTGAGACAGGGTCTCACTCTGTCACCTACGCTGGAATGCAGTGTTGTGATCTCAACTCACTGCAACCTATGCCTCCCAGGCTTAGGGGATCTTCCCACCTCGGCCTCCAAAGTAGCTGGGACTATAAGCGTGCCACCATGCCCAGCTAATTTTTGTATTTTTTGTATGAACAGGCTTTTGCCATGTTGCCCAGGCTGGTCTTGAACTCCTGGGCTCAAGCAACCCAGTGCCTTGGCCTCCCAAAGTGCTGGGATTACAGACGTCAGCCACCATGCCTGGTCTACAATTAATTTAAATTTTGATAGGCACACATGACTAGTGGTTAGATTGGACAGCAGTTTTCTATAATTTTGAAACGCTTTTTGTATTCTGGCACACTGGTTCCTTACAGTATCTTACATGTGAGGAAATGTACATCTCACTGAGATGAGGGACAAGCGCAGGTCTCCAAGACAGCATTTGCAGAAGTCCTTTCTTGATGCCATGACCACTGCTCTTTCCACATTACCCTTCTAGACATAATCAACAACACTACAAAGGTCATCTGTGCATGTGACTTTTTAAAAACAAGTATTTGTCTCAGCCTACAGTCTCAGCTGGAATTTGAGTAGCCCACTCACGGTTTTGTGTGGTTTGGTTTCAAAAAGGGTAGGGTAAGAACTGATGCTTCCCTTCCCCAGTGACCTTTTTTTCTCTGGCTCTACATCTATTTTTGAAAGCTGAATTATTTTGTAGCTCTATAGACTTGCGTTATCACCAAAGTGATCTCACCTTAAAAGTTATCATTATTTATTTCTTTTTTTGAGACAGAAAAATAAAAAAAAAAGGAGAACAGTTTCTGTCTGAGCATGAATTAAATGGCATATTTAAAAATCATCGTTCATGACCTTCTAGTTCTTTGCCATCAGGTTCATGTTGAAAGAGCTTGAGCCAGGGGCCTCCAGACCTGAGTCCTGGTCCCAAATCTGCCCTAGTAGCATGCAGGGGTAATATAAACTGATAAATAACTTGGTGAGTTGTCGACCCAGGGACTAGATAGAAAAGCCCCATAAGCACCATCTAAACTCTGAGGGTCTAGGTATTTAATATTTATGGATTAAATCCTTTGCACCATTTCATTTGTTTTTACCATGCAATTGAAATTGTCTCCTCCTTAGACAAGAAGGCAGGGGTGGTATGATACTTACCTTGGTAATCTTAGCTCTTAGCAAAATAAGTCACCCAGGGACTACACAAAAGTGTAGTCCTTGAATGAGACAAGAAAGGAAGTTAGGTAGAAATGAAGGGAGAAAATACAGGAATGAAGACAGGTGGGAGAGAAGGAAAGAGAAAACAAGCACTCTTGTTACCAATCAATTACTTTACATACCTTATCTCATTCTTTAATCCCTCCAACAACTGAATAAGTGATATATCAATGGAGAACCTGAGGGTCGGAGAGGTCAAGTAACTTGCTGAAGGCTACACAGCTGCCAGTGTACACAACTACACAGTGACGTTTCTTCTCTAGTGGCAACTCACCAAGCTAGAATCTAGATTCTCAGATTATTGCTTCCATTTCTAAGGCTGGTGAGAATGGGGAAATTAGTGTCTTTGCTGAGTACCTATGCCCCAAGCAAAGCCCCCCAGTTGACCTGAGAAAGATGAAGGTCTCAGATCAGTTCTTTCCTGCAGTTATTTCTCTTCTTGACATCAAACATATCTTACACCAGGTTCCTGGGTTGACATTCTCAAGCATATGGATTTGGAGAGAGGGCAGCTTTCTCAGCCAGGGAAGTATGTTAATTTCACAGAGGCCTTCTCAGCAAGTTGGAGAGGCCATTCTCTGAACCATTTAATCTCATCTTTTGTCTGTATTTAGAATGGATATCTTTTTCCCCTTTAAATATCACCCTTCTTACAGTCCCTCTTCATCAAACTCTTTGTTGTAGATGATTAGACCAGGAAGGGAGAAGGTGGCTGCCTAACAAGCTTGGGAAAGGCCAGAGAGGAGGGGTGACCAGTCTCAGGAACCCCTGAACTCCAAGACTGAATCCCACATAATTCCCTGTGTCTGAGGGAGCCTTTGTGAAGTCATTGAAAGGAAGTGGACCTGGGAACGGGTGGTGCCCTTCTCACCCACAGTGTTCAGAGGGGCTTGGGTTGCTTCTAATGACTAGATGGGGAGAGGACACACTTAGCTGGAAGACAGATGCCTGGCACAAAAATGGGGTGATGAGAGAAGGTGCAGGATTCCAGCAGTCTTAGGTTTAGCCCCCGGTCCCTGCCTCTTTGGGACATCCCTGCCTTATTGGGACACCCCTACCACTCTGCCCCATCTTTTGTAGGGAGCTATATGAACTGACACGTAGATAACAAAACCAGTCACGTGGTCTCGAGGTCATAATCCAGATCTATAAAGGGTGAGAAATAAGTGACTTACTGAAAAAATTCAAAAAGTGGCAAAATACAAAAGAGCAGATGTTTCAAGATAGTATAGTAAATTATTTAAGGGCCATATTGTTATGCAGACAGGGGTTTGAACCCAGATTTAACCTTGCAGAGACTCAGTTCTCTCTGCAATGAGAATTAGAGATAAAAATCTCTCAGACAGTGTAAGTTCTTACTAAGTGGTAGATACTCAAATGAATCCTTGAAATCAACTAGTCCAATTCCTCATTTTGATGAAGAAAGTGAGGCCCAGAGATGGGAAGTGACTTGGTGAAGGTTGCACCATAAGCTAATAGTGAAGCTAAGATGGAAACAATTTGCTCTTGCTACTAAAATCAAGTGCCATCAGAGGAGTTCTGTAACCAAAGTCCCTCTTTATTTCAAAAGCTGGATCTGGGGTGTGTACAAATTGGGAAATAGTGTCATGCACATCTGAGAGATTTGAAAAATGACTATGCTTTCCTTTGGAATATTATGATTATATTTCTGGATGGTGTTTTCTTTGGAACAGACATGAAAAACTATAATTTTAAACCAGAGAGCTGACATGCTCAATAGTTACTACTGCTCAAACATGGAATGATGTAGAGACTAGTTCTGTTTTTGGAAAGAATATAAAAATGGAAAGAAACCTTCAAAATGAGAGATAGAAAGGAGTTGTTTGTTCTTGCAGTCTGAGGCCACCAAAGTCTAGGATCTTCATTTTGACTAGAAATATGTTGACATGATTCCTTTCATTGAATTCCTGGGCAGTTTGAGTTGTGGGGTAAGACATATCTTCTATTTTGTGTGATGAGTCAGGCACATTGCACAAGCTGAGATTGTTAGAGGCTTATAAATGACTGTTAATATAGTCACTTTTTTTTTTTTGAGACGGAGTCTCGCTCTGTCGCCCAGGCTGGAGTGCAGTGGCCGGATCTCAGCTCACTGCAAGCTCCGCCTCCTGGGTTCACGCCATTCTCCTGCCTCAGCCTCCCGAGTAGCTGGGACTACAGGCGCCTGCCACCTCGCCTGGCTAGGTTTTTGTATTTTTTAGTAGAGACGGGGTTTCACCGTGTTAGCCAGGATGGTCTTGATCCTGTGACCTCGTGATCCGCCCGTCTCGGCCTCCCAAAGTGCTGGGATTACATAATATAGTCACGTTTTTATAATGGTGCCCAGCCCTTGCATGATCTCCTGTAATTCTTGTGAGGCTTTGAAAAGAGTGGTCTTTTTATCACTTTTATTTTTCAGATGAAGAAATCAAGGCTCAGAGGTAACTTGCCAAGTGTCATCAGTGTGGGAAGTGGCTAAGATGGGCACTGAGACATGAGTTTTTTGACATCATGTGAAATTCTTTGTATTCACTTCAAGAATGGAGACAATCACCCTGGGCTGGCTGCTTTTGGGGTTTGCCCTATGCTCTGGGCAATAGCTCACAGTGGCAGCTGACTGATTTTCTTATCCATGCACCTAGCTTAGTGCCCCTTCTGCCTCTTCTTCCATCATGCAAGGCAGGGCAGGTGTGTGTGCATACTGTGCTCATTCTACCCCCCTCATAATTCCCTTTTAGTAATCATGTCCCTTTAATTTAGCCATGATATTGGGGATTCTTCTTTGCTTCTGATTCCTGGGGTCCTAGTTCCTGCCTCGTGGCCCTGGTGCTATCATTGGGCTTCAGCTTTGTGCCACTCTTTTGCAGACACTGTTGCCTGCCTTTTCTTGCTTGCTCACAGAAGTCTGATTTTGCTTAGGTGTCTGTTCTCTGTGACTATCAAGAAAGGCTGGGCTCTGCAATTGCCCCAGGCTCAGGGAGTGACTCCTGACTGGTCTAAGCCAATAATTGCGGAACCAGTCACTTCACAGTGATTGGTTTAGGCATTGGCATGTGAACTTAATTTGGCCAATGAGATATGAATGGAGATCTGCTCAGGGGCTTCCTGGAAAGGTTTTCTTCATTTTCAGGAAGGAGTGTTGGGTGCTCTGTTGCTGCTCCTGAATACTGATGTGCCTGCATATAATGAATGCAACAGCAGTTCTTGTTTGGGTGACCATAAAAGGTGCAAAACTTAGGAGAACACGCTGAGCATGGCAGCATGGAAGGTTGGAAGTAAACCTGGGTCCATCATGAAGTCATTGAGCCTCTGAAGTAGCCATCCCTGTTAATACTCCTCCTTTGGTCCTTCTCTTAGTGTTTGAGCCATTGACTTTTTTCCCCTATAACTTGCAGCCAAAAGCATCCTCATGATGAAACACAGCTCAATAATCAGTCTGCTTCCCTACTCCCTTCTTAGGATTTGCTTTTGGAGTCTTCACGTTCCCCCTTTCCTGAGACCCCTGCTTGGGAGTATGACCCATTCAACATCTCAGGAGAGGAGCTGGGAGCTGGGAGTGGGACTGGGGTGCCACTGCGAGGGGCGTGAGTTTACAAAAGAGTGCTGCCCTTCTAGTACCTTCTCTTGTGTCTCATGGCCTGACTACCAATACTATGTGACTTCATGCCTTTCAACAACAACACAAAAATGAGCTTTTGAAACAAAGTTGAAAAGTACTACTTTTGGAGAATGGACCTAGGGCAGAAATCATTACAGTTCCTGCTGTTTCCTGCCTACTGCTTTTTCAAAGAAAACCCTTTGACATAGTCTGTTTGGGCTGCTATGACAAAATATCTTGCACTGGGTAATTTATAAACAACAGAAGTTTGTTTTTTATAGTTCTGGAGTCTGGTCAAGACACCAGCTGATTGGGTGGCTGGTGAGTGCTTGCTCTTTCCTTCAAAGATGGTGCCTTCTAGCTGTGTCCTAACATGGTTGAAGGGGCAAACAAGCCCCCGCCCCAGGCCTCTTTTATAAGGGTGCTAATTCAATTCATGAGAGTGTAGGTGCTATGTGCGTCTCTGCTTTTGTGGAAAGTGAAATTCAAAACCTTCAGTGGTGCAGCGAGGGTCCTGAAAGCAGATGCCAGGTTAACCCACAGCATCATCCATGCCAGCACCAGCTCTGCTTGTTCACAGATGGGAACATACTGTGGGGCAGCTCTGCTGTGGGCTTCTTCTTCTTTTTTTTTTTTGAGACGGAGTCTTGCTCTGCCGCCCAGGCTGGAGTGCAGTGGCTGGATCTCAGCTCACTGCAAGCTCCGCCTCCTTGGTTTACGCCATTCTCCTGCCTCAGCCTCCTGAGTAGCTGGGACTACAGGCGCCTGCCACCTCGCCCGGCTAGTTTTTTGTATTTTTTGGTAGACACGGGGTTTCACCGTGTTAGCCAGGATGGTCTCGATCTCCTGACCTCGTGATCCGCCCGTCTCGGCCTCCCAAAGTGCTGGGATTACAAGCTTGAGCCACCGCGCCAGGCCAGCTGTGGGCTTCTTAGCTTCAAAATTCTTGAAAACTCAAAGCTTTTGGTATCTTTCATTTGGTATAATTAGAATTAATTCCTATGAGTAAACAGTAATGCAGAGTAAATTCTACCAAGTCAGAAATTACCAAGAGAATCAATATTTGCCAGGTACATTCTTTGTGACAGGCACTGTGTTAAGTCCTTTACATACATTGCCTCACTGAATCTTCACCAATGACTCAATTATTATCCCTATTTTATAGCTGAGGAAATTGAGGCACACAGGGGTTAATTTGCCCCAGCCACACAGCTAGAAAGTGGTGAAGCCAGAATTTGAATGCAGGCAGTCTGACTTCAGATGGCAGGCACTTAACCACTGTGGTCTTCTCATTGTAACTAATAACTACCTTCAGTTTACTGATGTGGAAAATGAGACTCAGAGTGGTGAAATTATTTGACCAAGCCACACAGCTAGTAAATGATAGAGCCAAAGTCTGATCTGAGGCTCCATAGTGTTTGTGCTTTTCATTGTGGAACAACTTCTCCCTGCTGCATGGTGGTATAGGCAGCAGCACATATGTAATGTGAAGTATCTGGTTGCAACCTTGAAACAATATCACACACTATGGCTTATTAGTCCCCCATTTACAGATGAGCCAAACAGAGTTAAAGTAACTTGCCAAAAGCACAGAGCTCTGTGTGTGGGAGCCTGGGTTCCCATTCTTCCCCCATGGGTTGGCCTCTAGCCTGAAAAACTCTTCCCTCCACTCTTGCCCTTGCCAAATCCTATGCATCACTTATATCTTAACTAAAATGCCACTTCTATAGGGGGACCTTCTCTGTTCCTCTAAACTAGTTCAGTATCCCTTTCATGGAGATTTGTAGTACATCCTTTAATTTTCTTTCTCACTTTTTAATTGACTGTTTGTGTGATTATTTTATAAATACTGTTTCCCTTAGACTGTCCGCTCCCTGAGAGCAGAGCCCACATTAATATTGTTTAACAGTATTGCCAGTCCTTAACCCAGTGTTCAACATATAGCTGACACTCTGAAAGTGAGTTATTATTGTATATAACATACATATATAAATACATATGCCTGCATATGTTTATATATAAATGATAATTAAATATGAGTGTCATGAATATGTGTGTATATACGTGTATCTTTGTGTGTGTGTGTGTGTGTGTGTGTGTATGATAGTCATTAGGTCCACTGAGTTTCTTTTCATTCATGCATCAATCACAGAGATGCCAATTAACAGCATGATGGTTTCACCTCCCTGATTCCTTGCTCTTGGCAGACATTGCCAATCAATCTCTATATTCTCTTCTGCTGAGACCCAAGGGAGCCTCTAAATCCTTCTCAAGGCAGTGTTCCAGACAGCCACTATCAAGTAATTGGACTTGGCCCAAAAAATGAAACATGGACATCCTGAGTGAGGAAACTGTCCTCAGATATTACATGCAACTGTAGTTTTCTGCAACTGAAGTCACCTGGGAAACTAAAAAGTACTGATGCTTGGTGTCCTCATCCAAAGATTCTGATTAATAGATAATTGATTCTAATGGGCCAAGAAGCACTGGCTAATCAAGTGGTGTCTAATCTGGATGGTTCTTTTCTAAAATATTTTTTTCCTTGTGCCATGCAAGTTCTCTTTATTTTCTTTTATGTGGAGTGTGTCATAACTCTACTGTGGTAGACTTGGCATTGAAGATACAGAATAATGAAAAGATTGGTCTTGATTCCTTAGTACCTCTTATACTAGTGAAGGAGACAAACAGGCATAAGGAACTCTTGGGGGAGGCAGATTGTTATGAGTTAATTTATGGATGTATGAAAGTATGGGGCAAGTGTGTCAGTGGAGGAAATAAATTCTACCTGAGAGGATATGTGAAAACTTTTTGGAGGATGTTGGAGTTGAACTAACTCTTAAGGGACAAATGACTGGAAAACCGTGGTGAGTTGAAATCGTAGAAGACTTTGAATACTAGATAAAGCTATGTGGAGTTGGTGGAGTAAAGGAAACAACATGGTTTCAGAGTTGACCTTCAGGAAATAAACCTTGGTAGCAGGATGGAGGATGCATTGGAAATGGACGATTGAGACAACAGTGTTGGAACAAAGTCTTGAGTCTGATCTACGGCTGTGGACTTTGGGTCTAGAGGGGAAAATAATACAAACATGAATTGGAGGTGAAATGGGATTTTGGCAATATAGGAGAAATATTGAATATGACTCGTAAGGTAAACTTATGAAAATTAATTGTGCACAATTATAGTGAACAGACACTTCTCAAAATAAGACATTTATGTGTCTGTTCATATCCTTTGCCACTTTTTGATAGGGTTGTTTGTTTTTTCTTGTAAACTTGTTTAAGTTCTTTGTAGATTCTGAATCTTAGCCCTTTGTCAGATGGGTAGATTGCGAAAATTTTCTCCCATTCTGTAGGTTGCCTATTCACTCTGCTGATAGTTTCTTTTGCTGTGCAGAAGCTCTTTAGTTTAATTAGATCTCATTTGTCTATTTTGGCTTTTGTTGCCATTGCTTTTGGTGTTTTAGTCAAGAAGTCTTTGCCCATGCCTATGTCCTGAATAGTATTGCCTAGGTTTTCTTCTAGGATTTTTATGGTGTTAGGTCTTACATTTAAAGCTTTAATCCATCTTGAGTTAATTTTTGTATACAGTGTAAGGAAGGGATCCACTTTCAGCTTTCTACATATGGCTAGCCAGTTTTCCCAGCACCATTTATTAAATAGGGAATCCTTTCCCCATTGCTTGTTTTTGTCAGGTTTGTCAAAGATCAGATGGTTGTAGATGTGTGGTGTTATTTCTGAGGCCTCTGTTCTGTTCCATTGGTCTATATATCTGTTTTGGTACCAGAACCATGCTGCTTTGGTTACTGTAGCCTTGTAGTATAGTTTAAAATCAGGCAGCATGATGCCTCCAGCTTTGTTCTTTTTGCTTAGGATTGTCTTGTCTATGTGGGCTCTTTTTTGGTTCCATATGAACTTTAAAATAGTTTTTTCCAATTCTGTGAAGACATTTATGCAGCCAACAGACATATGAAAAAATGCTCATCATCACTGATCATCAGAGAAATGCAACTCAAAACCACAACGAGATACCATCTCATGCTAGTTAGAATGGCAATCATTAAAAAATCAGGAAAAAACAGATGCTGGAGAGGATGTGGAGAAATAGGAATGCTTTTACACTGTTGGTGGGAGTGTAAATTAGTTCAACCATTGTAGAAGACAGTGTGGCGATTCCTCAAGGATCTAGAACCAGAAATATCATTTGACTCAGCAATCTCATTACTGGGTATATACCAAAAAGATTATAAATCATGCTACTATAAAGACACATGCTCATGTATGCTTATTGTGGCACTATTCACAATAGCAAAAACTTGGAACCAACTCAAATGTCCATCAATGATAGACTGGATAAAGAAAATGTGGCACATATACACCATGGAATACTATGCAGTCATAAAAAAGGATGAGTTAATATCCTTTGCAGGGACATGGATGAAGCTGGAAGCCATCATTCTCAGTAAACTATCACAAGGACATAAAACCAAACACCACATGTTCTCACTCATAGGTGGGAGTTGAACAACGAGAACACATGGACACAGGGTGGGGAACATCACACACCAGGGCCTGTTGGGGGGTGGGGGGCTGGAGAAGGGATAGCATTAGGAGAAATGTAATGTAAATGACAAGTGGATGGGTGCAGCACACCAACATGGCGCATGTATACGTATGTAACAAACCTGCATGTTGTACACATGTACCCTAGAACTTAAAGCATAATAACAAATAAAAAAAAGAAAATTAATTGTGCGCTTTCTGTTATTGTTTTGCATTACACTGTGAGCTCATTGGAAATAGCAGCTACCATTTATTGCATTCTTAACCTGGCATCAAAAGACAGAAAGGTTGGTCTCGATTCCCTGGTGGCCCTCATGCTAATTTTCCCATTAATCCTCATAACAATTCTACTTAGCTTTCTGTCATGTTATTTCCATTTTACATATGAGGATACTGAAATTAGAAATATATTAAATGACTTTCCCTGGGTTACAAAGCCAATAGGTGGCAGAGTCAGGAAGCAAACACAGATAATTTAATCCCCGAGCAAACACATTGAAGTATTATAATTGTCTTAAGTACTTCTCTACTCCAGAGGTTCTCAGGGATGATTTTGTGCCCCCCACTTATGGGGGACATTTAGTAATTTCTGTAGATAGTTTTGATTGTCCCAACTTGGGGGGAAATGTTGCTATTTAATGTGTTGAGGCCAGGGATTCTGCTAAAAATCCTATAATGCATAGGACAGTGTTCACTCCTACCCTGCCCCCAAGAAAGAATTATGTGATTCAAAATGTCAATAGTGCTGAGATTGAAAAACCTTGTTCTATTCCCAGGACCTACCTCAATGCTTGGCACATAGTAGGCTCAATCTACATGTTTGTTCAATTAAATAGAACTAGTGAAGATGAATTCATATGCATACATTTATGTAAATTTAAATATTATGGTAATGAAGATCCTTACAAGTATACATACTAAAGATCCTTACAAGTATACATTCTTTAATCCTGATGTATTCTCCTGATCACAGAAACTCCACTGTGTGTGTCATCTTCATTTCCTGTAATATCTGTAGCTTTGTGATGATGCTTCTCATTTATTCTATTCCAAGTCTGATCTCCTGTAATTATGCTGTCTCCTGGTTTGGCCATGGTCCCATGGATAGGAATTTCATGTTAAATCCTCCAGTTGCTGTACTGACTTAGGAAAGATTTGGGGTTTGCGTGTTTTTCTTTCTTGTTCCTCCCCCATTCTGTTGGAATTCATTGCATCATCCCTGTACTTTCCTAGCATGATTACATGGTATGGGCTAGCTGGGAGTTGGGGGAGGTGGGGGTCAACGTCTACTTTGGAGAATGGCCTGCCTGCTCTGGCCCACCAAATAAACCCCCTAAATAATCAGATCTATGTCAAAGCTCGCTGAATGAAGTGATTGTGGCTGGAAGCCTCGGTTCCCATCCAGAAGATGACATATTCCTGAACTTAGTGATGTGGGCTTGAAAAGTTCTATTTCCTGTTGCAAACCAAATGGACTTTGCAAATCCAACCTGATTACATTACCCTATATCAGATTTCCAGATGACAGCTGTTGCTCAATCTTCTCCTACCCCCACCCCCGTTAGGCTTTGGAATTTTTTAAGTTAAAAATTAAAAAAAAATGACAGCTACTTAAAAGTTTTGCTCATTTCCACAATTCCTAAATTTCTCATTTTTATTTCATTCTGTCAAAATTGCCTTTGTTGCAGCTGCAATTAGGGAGAAAGATACTTAACTTGCGCTGCAATTAGGGAGAAAGATACCTAACTTGCATGGCCTGCTTTAGCAATAGGGTGATTTTTGGGAAAGAGCTGGAGAGTAGGGGAGTCATCTGGATCTGCAACATGATGAGAGATCAATTAGCTTCTCCAGTGAACCCTAAAGTCTGGTTGTAGGGGTAAATTGCATTTGATCTAGTCAGGTTCTCCAAGGATGCGCCAGGACAAGCTAGTGAGCATGGAAATTCACTCAGACCTACATCTTCACTTTCACTGGACCTTCTTGATCTTCTAAGCTATTGGATACTATTGTACATCATACATCCACTGGCCTAGAAGGGCAAGTGTAAACACCAGCTGGAGGTGAGGAAATTACTCAGGACCACTCTCCCATCTGTTGCCCCACATATGATTTTATTTGATTAGTGGTTTTAGTGTCAGTAAGGGTGCATTGTATTAAAAATAACAAGGAAAGCAAACAAACTGAACAGTTCAGAGATAAAACTTTAACCTCAAATAGTGCTGTTGCCAAAGACGTGATCTCTTTTCATTTTCTGCCTGGTTTCATACTAAGTCTCCTTCTGTCTTTGTACCCAAGACGCATATCAACTGCTCCTGGAGAAACATGTCTCCTTGGTCTCATCCAGCAGATGTGAAAAACTTCTTTCCTGAGATTTCTCGGCATAAGTATTGAGATTCATTCTGAATATACTAAAGTCACAGAATTGTCCTAAAGCATGGCCTAAGTTATGAGCTCTGTTCCTGGAGAGCAGACAGAAGTCAGACAATTGGGAAGGAGGAGAGTAGACAGCAAGGAGGCAGCCAACAAATGTCCACTGTGAAGTTTGTGCTTAGTCTTCTTGGCCTTCGATTCTCAGCAATTTATTAAAATAACTGGCTTGACCTACTGCCTTCCTTTGTGTTTGAGGAGCCTCACTACTGTATTTCACATTCTATGAAACCCATTTGCTACTACTGTCCACATTGTCACTAGCCAAAAGTCTAGACCTACTGCTTTTTAACAGGGCAGAAAGGGTGATAAAATTTTGACAATCTTAACTGTGAAGCATTTATTTTTCAGAGAAATATTATGAATGAAAATGCATTAATAAATCACTCATTCATATTCATTCATTCTTTTATTCTAATGCTTCTTTGTTCTTCATTCTTTTGTCTACTCATTCATCCCATCAAAAAACATATATTAAGTATCTACCACATGCCAGTCGCTGTGCAAGATTTTTAGACGCTAGGATGAACAACATACCAAGCCCAAGGAGTTCAAAATGAAATAAGAAGCATATAAATAATTAACAGTCATGAAATTTGTCTGGTAAAATAACAAAGAAGTCTTTCAACACAGCCACTTCCCTAAACTCCAAAACGTTGTGCTTTTTTTGTGTGTGTTGCTAGTCAGTTTCTATTTCCTATCTATTTCCTTTGTCTAAATGTCCTTAGCTTGTCACGATTTTACCCTACTTATGATTACTGTCTTTCTTTGACTTAGCAAGATTATCTTGCATTCTACTCCTACGAGTCCACAAAATTAGTAATAAGATCATTGAGTTGCATATGCATCTGGGGGCACCTCAATAAATATATGGTTGATGACCAGAAGAACATCAATCTTTTCAAAATGGTTTCTCAATTTCACTGTGGCAAAGACTTTTCCTTATGCAGGGAATCTTCTATTCTACCGTTGTTAGAAAAGGGAAGCCTATGTTTTTATTTAATTGAATTTAGGTTTTTTAAAAGTAAGCTATTTTCTTTTTTTTTCAGGAAGGTATGTTAAGAGTCACATAGAAATACCAGTACAATGGAAAGAGAATGAGACTTATCGTCAGATAGTACTAAGTTTGAACCTCTGCTTTGCCGTTTGGTAGCTCTGCTACCTTGATTTCTAACCTCCTTGAACTGTGTTGTTTTTTTCTGTAACAGTACCTCCTGCACAGGACAGTGGGGAGGATCACATTGGATACATGTGAGAGCACTTAGCACAGCCCTTGGGGTATGGAGATCTTGGTAGCAGATAATCTCCTCTCTCTGTTTCTCCTTTTCTATTTATTCCTTACTTTTGTCCAAAACAGTTTACACTCTCTATAAGAATAGGTAATCCCAGCATTTTGGGAGGCAGAGGCAGGTGGATCACCTGAGGTCAGGAGTTCAAGACCAGCTTGACCAACATGGTGAAACCATGTCTCTACCAAAAATACAAAAATTAACCAGGCATGGTGATGCAGGCCTGTAGTCCCAGCTACTCAGGAGGCTGAGGCAGGAGAAACACTTGAACCTGGGAGGCGGAGATTGGCAGTTAGCCGAGATGGTGCCATTGCACTCAAGCCTGGGCAACAGAGCAAGACTCCATCTCAAAAAACGAAAAAGAAAAAAAAAGAATAGGTCATGGGGGTTATGAATAGTAAGCAATCTTTGAGTAGTGACTTTTAGCATGTTTTTGACGATAACTTTTGTGGCATCAATGAGTATACAGTTTTTAAAAGTTTGAAAACAAATAAGCAACTTATGGAATTTTTGTCTTGAATCAAGTATGTGGACATGAAAATGAATGTAGCAAATGAGGAGCTATTATCTTTCTCAAGCAAAGTGACATACCTTGAGCACTTTTAGCTAATGTAGCTCTCCGTGTTCTATGTTGTACCTTAGTGGTTTGTAATGTTAACAGAGCCACAAAGAAGTAACTATTGCCCTCACACATAATGAGAGAGAACAATATTTTTTTCAGCAGCTTCTATGAGCTAGGGACTGTGCTATGCGCTTTCTGCTTTCACATATATTTTTTTAATCCTCCCTAATAAAACATCCCAGATTCTTGGACCTCGATGTCAAGAGAAGAATATGATATTGCTGTTGCTTTTGCAAGCTTTTCTGTTTCATCACTGGCATCTCTAGCAGTTGTTGTGGGAAATCTCTCCAAAACACCAGGCATAACAATTGGTAATGCTTCACACATAATGGGCCCATTTGCAGATGAGGTTACAATTTGCTTCTCACATCCATTCTGAGAAATGCAAATCTTTACATTGCCTGTTTATTTATCTGGACTTCTACTTTCAGGTCCTGGATACAAAATCAGAATTTGTAACAATATTTAAAAATATACTCTATTCACAAAATACTATATATTTATAAGCTACCATTTCAATATTATTTTCTACCATTTTCTTATAAGTAAACAAAATTCCATGAATTTAGCTGACACTGGAGTTCTGTAGTTCTTGCCGACTAAAGAGAATCTCCTAAGATTGCAGTGAGCCAAGATCGTGCCACTGCACTCCAGCCTGGTAACAGAATGAGACTCCATCTCAAAAAAAAAAAAAAAAAAAAAACTCCTAAATTTATCTGCTTTTCTCCATTTTATAGGCCATAGTTCCAATTTCTTCTATTTCACACTGCATGGTCGCAATAATGGGAGATGTTTTCGGTGTTTACTATGTACCAGACACTGTTTTGGGTGCTTTACACATACGATCACACTTAATCCTAATACCATCTTTAGAGATAAGAAGTATTTGCACACCCATCTTTGGATATAGAAACTGAGGCACCAAGAAGTTAATTTTTTTTTTTTGCCCACAACCTGTGACAGAATTAGGAACCAAATTCAGGCAGACTGACTCCAGAGCTCATGCTTTGGGCTGTGACCCACTTTTATCACAACGTTAATGCAAGTTTCCTAACTGGTTTCCCTGCATTCACTCTTGACCTTCTAGGAAACGACTCCACCCTGTAGCTTGTTTAAAGCTTGTTCTGTCTACAACACAATATTATTATTAGCTATAGTCCTCATGCTGTACATTACACCTCTGGACTTCTTCATTCTACGTAACTGAAAATCTGTATGTACACTTTGGCCTACTTTTACCTACTTCCTCCTGCTTCCTGCACTAAGAGAGTAGATTTTAGGTGCTCTTACAGTAATAACAAAAGGTAACTATGTTAGGTGGTGGATAGAATGATTTACTTAACTGCAGTAATCATTTCACTCTGTATATGTATATCAAAACAACTTTTATCCTTGAATATATATGATAAAAAAATTCATTCTGATCATATCACCCTCTTGCTTGAAACTTCCAGTGACTCTCCTCTGTTTTAAGTATAAATCCCAGACCCTTTACATGGCCTCAGGGCCTTGCCCACCTGCCGGCCTCATCTTGCTATGGTCACTTTAGGTTCATGAGCCATCTGATTATGTAGAAGAGTGTATGGTGCTCTCTCCTTCTTCAAGGGCCTTTGCAAGAGCAGTTTTTCCACCTGGATTGTTGAGATTGCTTTCCTTGTATTCTGTTTCAGATCTTACTGCCAATAGCTCTCTCTTAGTCTTAGACAGCCATGACCCTTCTTTGCTTGTTTTTTGCAAACCTCCCTGATTCTTCCTCTTCATCCCCTTTGTGTGCTTCTTTCCCCTTTTACCTCAGGGATCCATGTGAGTTCCTGCCTACTCTCAAGTCTTCCACCCCTTCTCAACTCATAAACTCTTCTGGGGTTAAGCAAACCTATGGCTTACACTAATGCTACTGTGAATTCTTGCCAAATTTCATTTTAAAACTTCATGCTGGCCTTCGGATTCTTATATACAGCTGACTTCTAGATGTCTCTTCTGGAAATGTGCCCAAGGACTTCAGATTCAATATGGTCAAAACCGTGTCCATTATCTTGTAAACTGCCAATTACTCATGTTATTTCCACGGTCAATGGCTTTTCCATTCAATGAATCGTCTGTACCAGAAACCTCAAGATCATTCTTAACCTTCCTCTTTTATTTACCAGGTCTTTAAGTCCTATCAAATTAATCTCTATTTAATGTGCTTTGCCTTCTCCATTCCTGTTATCTTTAACCTGGTTCTGACGTATATCATCTCTCTTCTGAAATAGGGCAAAACCTGTCCACGTGGTTCATACTCCACATTACCTCTAACAGGAGGAATCAAATCAAAGGGCTCGATTTAATATGATCAATATATCTGACAATCAGGAATACCCCATTAAAATAGAAATGGTATTGATATACGATCAGTGACTCGGTGATACAAATTCCCTCAACCTAGTCTTAGCTGCTTCACAGAATCCGACCATCTCTATGTTGAGAATGAAACAACAGTAGAAAAAGCCACAGTGGTGGTAGCTACCACCATGACCTTCCTATAATAACCTCCAGGATTTATGGCACTCGGATTGTAAATTGGGCCCAATTCAAACGTTTCGTATGTCTTATTTAATCTATGTATTCATTTGAAAGTGATCTTGATGCAGTAGTGGATTTTAAAAAATCTATACCTTTCTAACAGGACCAGATTCTCTTTGGGAACCCATTTCCATTGTGTGTAGTATCTGTGAGATTATAACTCACATGCCCTGCGTCAACTGGCAAGGGGGTGGTGGGCTCAAGTGAATGCTCCATGGGGACTTTAAATGTTAAAGAGACACATAAGAATGGAAAAAAACATTAGAGGCTCATTTACTTCCACAGCAGTGCCTGAATGAGATGGTTTAGTAGTCTTTTCAGTCAGACCCTCAATACCAGGCTGATTCCTGTCCTGATGCATGTTCTGTTTCCAAGCCTGGCTCTCCAGCCTCCAGCTATTTGTCTATTCTTGATCTTCCTAAATATTTTACCAATACATTCCTTTTCTTCTTCCTCTTCCTTTTTCTTTTTCTTCCTTTTCTTCTTCTTCCTCCTCCTCCTTTTTCTGTGGTTGAAATTAATGAAAGTGGATTTCTGTTTACTGAAGCCATAGAACCCCAGCTGATATGGAGATCATCTCATGAGAACCGTTTGTTTTAAAGATGGGAAAACTGTGGTCTCTCTGTAACTTGCCCCAGGTTATACAGTGAGTTAATGGCAGGATCTAGACTAAAAGCATCTTTCATCATTCCTAGTGTAGTATTCTTAATGGCATAGTGGTTCAAGAATGGTCCATAGGCCCAGAATCTCCCGGTTTGAACACTTGGTTTTACCACATACTTTTCTGTTTGATTTTGACTCTGTCACTTAATCTCTTTCTGCTTCAGTTTTCCTTCTTGTAAAATGGGGATAATAATGGCAGCTACCCTATAGGGCTGTTGTTTAGGTTATGTTGCTTAATATTGCATATATAAAGCATGCATTCACCATGCATTCACCATACTTGGTACGTAGTAAGAGAGAAATAAGTGTTAGTAATTACTATTGTTATTATTTTCACTGTACCCACTGGTCATTTAGGAATATTGTCATTTAAAATACTTTGTAATTTCCAACACGAGTAAAGAATACTTTAATTGAATTATGCAAGTTTTTCTTAGTCAAGGAAGCCTAATTAAGGATATCCAAAGAGCTTCTTCAGCATGGTGTTTGTGGCTTGGTAGTTGATACCTTTTTCTCTCTCTCTTTTTATTCTGAAAAAAATCACTGGAAAGACTTTTATTTTCTTCTTTTTTTCTAACCAATGAAAAGCACATCAAAGTCCAGAGTGTTTGACAAGAGGACCAGTTGGTTCCATTCAGGGGCACATTATGAATTGTTCACTTTTGACAGGGGGAACAATTCATTACGTTTTGTTTATGTAGCACCTCCCAAGGGCCCATTTCTAAGTGGTTCACAAAAGGCTTGGTCTCACTGGAACACACTTATCCTTTGGGCTTCCCAGGGACTGAAGATCATGTGTGCAAATAAAATAAACTCACCCTGAAGGCCAGTAATTTAGATTAATAAAGAGCTATGTTTATACAACTCCATTAACAAAATTCTACATGGCAAGTCGAACCCAATTTTCTCAGGCTGCACAACTATTTCTAAACAAGACTTGATGAAGAATGGTTAGTTTGTGGGTATACACAATAAGGAGAAAGTCTTTTCATAGTCTTCAGATCCCTGAGACTCTATTTCTATACCCCTCCCTTTTTTCAGGAGGCCACTCAGAGGTTGAAGCAGCTTGAATATGGAAGATTCCGTGTCTGCAGGAGTTAACTCAGGCCCACTATGCACCCGCTTAACCCTCCATCCTTCCATCATTAATTGATTCATGTGCTTATTTAAGAAAAAATCTCTTTCAGGTACACAATAACACTAGCGTCCCAGCTCTTTGCTCATATCTTGCTCCTCCAATCTGGTAGGAGAACCAGGTGAGGAAAAAGCATATCAGGATTGAGAGATCCCTATATTATATAATACCCAGTAACTTTTATCTTGATTCTCATAATGTCCATGTGAAAGACGTAGGGCTCAGTTTTATCCTTACTCTCTCCTAAGAGAATGAATGCAGAAAGCCGTTCTAACTTTGGGCAGTTGTGAGACTTGTCCAAAAGAAAAGAAACTCCTGTTTATTTGCCATGTATTACGTATCAGGCATGACATGAGAGGTTTTCATGTTCATAATCTTATTGCATTGTCCAGAAGACACTGTGAAATGTGTGTGTGTGTGATGTGTGTGTATGTGTATCCACTTGATAGATGAATGAGGAAGCACAGAACAGTTATGGAAATGCTGAGGTCACCAGGAAGTGGGAGGCTAAAAAGTTGATTGTTTTCTAATGGCCTCATGCTGCCTCCCCAGAGACCGCATAGGATCAAAGCCCTCACCCACTGCCAACCCCAGTCCCTCTGTGACATCCTGGCTTTCTTCCCCTTTTCTCCCAAGGTTTCAATGAGAAGGGTCAGAAAGGAAAACCACAGTGCCAACACAAATAGCTGAGGAAGGACCAGGGTGGAGAAGGGCCCTTGGGAGTGTGTGGTTGTACAAAGATAACATTTTCCACGAGGGCTAAGGAGCCCAGGGACCATGTGCCTTTCCCATTGGCATTTCCTGACCGGTGGCTGATCAGCCTTTCCCTCCTTATTTACACCCTGACTCAACAATGATGGAGCTTTGTGCTCTGAGAAGTCTTTGTAAACTTTTCCTAGAAATTCTGTTCTTTTGGCTCCTGTACTGGCTCTCATTATTTTCTTTTCTTCCTAGATGCTTGCCTCACTTGAATTCAATGACTCTCTCTGTTAGGTGATCCCAGATCTGTACTTCCAGCCTAGGCCTGTCTCTTGAGCACCATGCATCCCATTCATGAGGGTGCCCAATGGCCCTCTGCATCTGAATCTGTACATCAAGATACTCTACTCTTGCATTCTCTATTTTAGGTAACAGTAACACTCTGCAGCTTGTGTCTTCTAATAAAAATTAATTCACTGATTGAAGATCATTACTGGTGGACTTATCTCACAGTCTTTTCTTCCCCTTAATTTGAGTACTTACCTGAGTATCAGGCAATGTGCTAAATGCTAACGTACAAAACATAGAAAACAAAGTCCTAATCTTCATTAAGCTTCCAGCCCGTGATTGCTTGCATATTGTGTGTCTGAATATGTGTGTATTTAGAAGGTGCAGAACAGTAAAGACAATGCTGTAATACAGTGTGATTGGTGCTATAATGAGGTAAAATTAGACTACACAAAAGAGGCACTGAACTCCGAACTCAGATAGGAGGAGGGGTAGTTAGTGGTGCTGGAGAGGTTTCCTAGGGGAGACAAATGGATCACTTGTCCTTTCTCCCACATTGCCATACAATTTTACATCTTTTGAACCCTTTCTTTTGCTTGGAGGGCTCTTCCCATTTTTCTCCCTCTACTCCAAAAGTCCTTATCTCTCAGTTCCCCAAGTCTTAACTCCAATATTCCTACCTTGAAGCTCTTCCCAATGTCTACAGGTAGCACCAGTCAGATTTCTCTTTGCATGATGTTTACTCTTCCATTATAACTCTGCATTCTTCTGCCTGTCATATGGTGATTTTTCCACATGTGTTAACCTCTTAAAGTTAACCCTTTTCTATGCATTTCAGTGACCCTCCCTGCTCTAGCACCAGCCTCCATGCTCAGACTGTGGTAGACACGTTTATTGTTGTGTGAGTTTGTCAAGGGTGGTAAGGAGTGCACACAGATTCATCAACACTCTTACATACTCAGTCACTCTGACACCAATGGGCAATTAGTAATAAAGTAGACAGACTGATGCTACCTGGACTACAGAGAGGCTCTATCATGGGGCCCAAAGCAACTAAGCTACTGGCCACCATGTGGCCATTTAGTGGCTGGTATAGAGCAGTTGCTCAATAAAGATCGCTTGAATAAATGAATGTATTTAGAGGTGAATGTATGGAAGAGTAGAAGTGCTTTGCTCTCAACTGCTGCTATTGCTAGAGTAGAGCAATCTATCCCTCACTAACTACTACTCCTAATGGTATTGCTTTAATCTTAGGTGTACTTTAAACATGCTGTATATTTGAAACGATTTCTTTGGAAGAGAAGAAGAATTGGAAACATAAGTAACACATTTTAAGGATTTACCTTTATGCTACGTACTCTCTAAACTTTTTTTTTCTTTTTTTGAGATGGAGTCTTGCTCTGTTGCCCAGGCTGGAGTGCACTGGCACGATGTTGGCTCACTGCAACCTCCGCCTCCTGGGTTCAAGCAATTCTCCTGCCTCAGCCTCCTGAGTGGCTAGGATTACAAGCATGTGCCACCAGACTTGTCTAACTTTTGTATTTTTAGTGGAGATGAGGTTTCACCATGCTGGTCAAGCTAGTCTTAAACTCCTGACCTCAAACAATCCACCCACTTCTGCCTCCCAAAGTGTTGGGATTACAGGTGTGAGCCACCGCACCCGGCCACATTCTTATATAATCAAATTTTATCTTTCTATAGATTGTAGGAGGTAATGTTACTGTCCTTGCTTTAGAGATAAGGATATTAACGCTTACAGAAGTGATCAAAGTCATATAGGTAACATGTGGCAGGGCTGGAGTTTGAAGTATGGCTTGTCTTAATCCAATGCTCATTTGTTTTCAGGGCCCAACCCATAATATTTCCAGTTCATGAAAAGCTGAAATATGTGTCTGGCTAAAGATTCAATCATCATTTCATTCCAGGTCCTCCAAAACCCTTTAATTGTCTGGGTGAAGGAAATGTAAACCCTGTTAGAGGTGAATTTCTTATTTCTATATTTTATTTATTTTAAGAAGCACATTTTCAAGGGAATGAGGCAGACTTTTCAGCTGTCTCTGACTGGATTGTGTGCGGTCAGGATGATGCTGATACGTTAGTATCCATGGGATGTCAGTTCTCCTCACAAGCTCTGTCTGTCTGTGGCCACCATCAATAAAGCCCTTTAAACAGATCTGTACATTTGGGGGCCGGCTGGTGAGGCACGTGCCATGAAGCACCCCTCCCCAATAATCAAACTCTTGTAAGCTGTGTTGAATGAGATTCTTTCTCCCAGGAGCTGTATATGTTTGTTTGCTGGCATGGTACTAATGATTTAAAGAAAAATGCCGGAAACCAGTCCCCCGCTCTTCCCTGAAAGGAACATTGGCCCTTTGTTCAAGAAATGCATTTGCAGAATGGCTTCTGAGCAAGTCCTTGGAATTCCTCATGGTTTATATGTCTTTGTAAGCTCCTGGCATTGAAGAAGCAAGGTTTTTCTTTGGCTTTTTTCTCTCCAATGAATCCAACATTGTATTGAACACACTCTCACTCAATTTTGATAAAACCAGCAACTTACAAAGCCAACTTGAGTGGAAAGAGCAGGAACATGAGTAAAATTTGATATCCTTGTAGGCTGTTTGGCATTAAAAGGTTAGGAATGTGGGTATCGAGGCTGGAGCCCCATTTTTCACTGCATTTGCTTGCACTCTCTTTGTTCAGAGATAGCATCACATTGGTTTTAGTGACTGCAATCCTGCTCACATATATATTAAACATTTAAAAATATTTTCCGTGGCAACTTCTCACAGTCTACTTTTTGACTTTCTTAGTGGGCCCACAGGCTGACTTTGAGGGAGGAACAAGGGGTAGCTTTGGAGGTTAGGGATTTGTGGTAAATGGATCCAGGTTACAAACCTTGGTTCCTCGACTCCTATCTTTGTGATATAGGGAAAGTTCATCTCTGAACCTCACTGTCCTCTATATAAAAAGTGGTACTAATAAGGTTATTTTCTTACATGATTGTGATGGGGATTAAATAAGATAAGGTGAGTTGCCTAATACAATCACACCCCAGATGCTTAAACAAATAGCTGCCTCTCTCTTCCCTCTTCTGCTCTGTCTTCCTTGAAAGGCAAGCACACTGAGTGGCAGGTAAGTTAACAGACAAATTGTATTAGTTTGCTTGGACTTCCCAAGCAAAGATACTGCAAAATGAGTGGCTTAAATAACAGACTTTTTTGTTTTCTCATAGTTCTGTAGGCTTGAAAGCTAAGATTGAGGTATTTGCAGGATTGGCTTCTTCTAAGTCTTCTCTCCTTGGCTTGTAGATGGCTGTCTTTTCCTGTGTCTTCACGTGGCCTTGCCCCTGTGTGTGTCTGTGTTCTAGTCTCCTCTTCTTTTTTTATTGAGATGAGATTTCATTCTGTCACCCAGACTGGAGCGCAGTGGCATGATCACAGCTCACTGCAGCCTCAACCTCCCAGGCCCAAGTGATCCTCCTGCCTCAGTCTCTCAAATAGCTGGGACCACAGGCATGCACCACCATGGCTGGTTAATTTTTAAGTTATTTGTAGAGATGAGGTCTTGCTATATTGCCAGCCTGGGCAACATAGCAAGACCTCATCTTGCCAGATTCTCAAACTCCTGGGCTCAAGTGATCCTCCTGCCTCAGCTCCCCAAAGTTCTGGGTAAGCCACCACACCTGGCCTTCTCTTCTTATAATGACACTAATAATGCTGGATTAAGGGCCACCCTAATGACCTCATTTTAATATAATTACCTCTTTAGTGGATCTATCTCCAAATAAAGTCACATTCTGAGGTATTGAGGATAGGGAGGGCTTCAACATTTGAATTTTGGAGAGACACAATTCAGCCCATAACACAGATGGAGCCTGGTTGGCACCCGTGAAAATTCTGCATATAGAAGAACATGTAGTTCCGTGTCTTCCCTTCTCCAAATTCTCTGAGTGAGCCACAGGCAAGTGGTACTTGGCTGTCCCCTGCATCCCAGATTTTATCTGGCTTAAGTCCCATCTTAAGTCTCACTTCCCCAATTAGATTTAATGTCTTTTGAGGCCAGCATGTTTTGGCCACATTTGTAGCTCTGAGCTCATGCTTCACCATTATGGGAACAAGAAAACACTTCAGAGGCTGCTCATTGTATCCTGGGATGTATCCTGGATTATACAGCATCACATGCCTAGAATATAGCTAGATAGCTAGATTCTTAGCAAATGTTCATGCATTCTTTCAGCATACATGTATTGAGCGTGAATAATAGTCTTTGCCCTTGAGGAGCTCACAACCTACTGGGGAAGACAGACTAATAGATGTAACCTCTGATTAATAAACATAGTTTCATTGGAGCATGACAGGGGCAGTAAAGAGGCCTACAGGAGCACAGATAGGAGGGGGTTAAAGTTTGGGAGAAGAGGCAGGTAGTCTAAGAAGGCTAGAATTCTTTGGTTTTGTTCCTGAAAGTATGGACCACAGACTAGCATTACTGGCATCACCTGGGAACTTGTTATCAATGCAGAATCTCAGGCTCGACCTCAGGGCTATAGAATCAGAACCTTCTCTGTTGCTGGGCTTGCAGTGCAGACACTCAAAATGAAGGTACACACAAGGGATAGAATATAAATGAGTACAATAGGTGAGTGTATGAAAAAATCATATAGCTCTTAGTCTATAATTTATTTTCCTCAGCTTTTTATAGAACTATAATTTTTCAGAGATAGATTGCAATAAAAATAAGTGTTCTCCCTTTCATACACTAGAGTTACTGTCAAGGGTGGCTATCTGTTTGGAATTTATATTTCTCTGTCCACCTTGCATCTAGCATGGCCTTGTGGCTAGTTCCTACCAGTGAAGTGTGAATGGAAATGATGTATGTCATTGATATGGTTTGACTCTGTGTCTCCACCCAAATCTCATCTTGTAGCTCCCATAATTCCCACATGTTGTGGGAAGGTCCTGGTGGGAGATGACTGCATCATGGGGGTAGGTCTATCCCGTGCTGTTCTTGTGACAGTGAATGGGTCCTATGAGATCTGATGGTTTTAAAAATGGGAATTTCTCTGCACAAGCCCTCTCTTTGCCTGCTGCCATCCACGTAAGATGTAACTTATTCCTCCTTGCCTTCCACCACGATTGTGAGGTCTCCCCAGCCACATAGAACTGTGAGTCCAATAAACCTCTTTCTTTTGTAAACTGCCCAGTCTTGGGTATGTCTTTATCAGCAGTGTGAAAATAGACAAATACAGTCCCATCTGGCCCAGGGCTCTTAAGAAACAGATGGGGATTTTCTACTCTCCCTTTCCCCATTCTTTGGGTGAAGTCAAAATATTTAAGCCCAAGGAAATCACACAACTACAAGATGGAAAGAGCGTGGGTCCCTGAGTGTTCACGTGGAGGAAAGCCACCACCAACTGCTGCAAGACTATAAAAGAAACCTTTATTGCATTAAGGTTTGGAGATATGTGAGAATTTGCTTTTACAGCAGCTAGTGTTCCCCTAACTAATACCCATGGACAAACTATTTACTGTAAGGACAACAACAATATAATCACTGTAACGAATGGAACTGACACTGACTGCAGTGTCGATGCGGCAATAGGGAGTGGTGGGGCCTGCGGTGAACTACAGCATGCCTGCCATGTAAAAGGACACCTCTATTCACCTCTAGCTGATCACTGCCTTGTAGAAATACAGGCTCAGTATTGTGAGACTTCCAATTTAAAAATCCTGGCTCCCTTAAAACAAAACAAAACTCTGTGCCAAATGAAACACATCGATTGGATCAGTCTACCTTGTTGGCAGCCAGACTGCATATTCTTCACTAGCTGGTAGCCATCAACAAGGCCACCTTTTGCCACTCTGCTGTCACCACCAAAAATTTTGCAGAGGGCTTTTGGAATAAGACAGTGTTCCCAGTAAACACACCTGAGATGATTGTTGTATGACTAATAGAACAAAGGATGACTTCCAGCTGCCAGGGCTATTGGTAAGACTGCTGCTAGTACCATGGCTCCTGCTTCTGCTACTAGCATTTATGCACTGTGGCTTTTGCTGCTCTGCTGGAAGCATTATGTGCTGTTTTGTCTCCTGAAAGCTATTTTTTTTTTCTTTCATTTAATCCTTCCAACACCCTGAGCAGTATTTTCAGCATCCTATTTTGCTAGAGAAAAGTGGAGGCACAGAGGAGTGGCTTACTGTGGCCACGTGGCTCATGGTACCAGAGCATTCTCACCTTGAGCCTTGCTACTTGAGCCTGGGGAGTTTCCTTGGCCTCCTGACAGGGTCCATTGGAGGCCAAGTTGAACACTTTGGAGATGCTTAGGTTCAGAATGGTGTAGTATAGAGGGCCAGGCTTGGGTCACCTTGACCTGTCAGTCTTATGACAAACTCCACTTCTATTTGGAGGAGTTTTTCAATGTTGAGTGTGGGAAGGAAGGACTTGAAGGGAGAGAAAGGGGAGTTGGTTATTTCCCCCCTTTTCCCTAGATGACGGGGTGTGACACTTGGCATCTAGGTCTGTGGAAGTTATATTCCTTCTCTGTGCCTTAAAAGGGAATACCATGTCTTTTCGGGGATTCTGAACATCTCTGAAGCTATCGGTGCCCCTCTATGGATCTCTGTAACTTTTTAGCTGTGTGGCCACATGCAAATCGCTTGACCATCTTGAGACTCAGTTTCCTCCACTGTAAAATGAAGAGACTAGAACAATACCCGTGGCAGAGAGTAACTTAGGGCTTGAGGAGATAATAAACAGTAAGGGCTGTGCTGGGCACAGAGTAGGTCCACTGTAAATGTTAACTGAATCATCAGCAGCCTGAAAGCATTTTGTGGATGGACCTGAATGAGCTGCACACACGAGTGATCATCATTCTTCACGGGCCGGGGCATCTGCCAGCTTGCCCATGAATCTGTCCCCAAACTACCAAGCCTGGGCTGTGGATGCATTTCTGGATGCCCAGAGGCCGGCTTTGCAAAGAGAAGTAAACAACAGCATCTATTCACAGGGTCTTCGGCTTGGCCTGCCAGAGCCCACGAGGGATTTGGATTCAGAGAGCTATTGAAGGGAAGCCACAAAGGCACGTTTTCTCCCCTGCGGCCTGGAGTGAAGACAGAGTGGCCCAGACACAAGAAGGGGGTTGTTTTGCGTCAGCCGGCAGCCGGCAAATTCTGTCAAAGCAGCTGAAGGAAAGAAGTGGTCAAAACACCCAGGAAAAGCAAGAGCTGTGACACGGGCAGGAGATAGGAGATAAGGAGGCTGCTGCGAGCACACTGGCCCCTTCATGGGCGCTGGCAGCCACGCTCCCGCCATTGTCTGGCACCGCAGGCTGTGATGATGGGGCCTTTCTTCTTAAAGAAAGAATTTATGTCAGAGGAAAGAGAGTGTGCGTTGTGTGAACAGTGACTGCCAAATGAAAATCTTTGGTGTTAAAATAGTGAGGCCCCAAATCAAAATGGCCCTTTGTCCTGTGGTGGCGAAGGTGGGAGGGGCGCCTTCCGTTGCCGGCTGGCTGCCTTCTCGTGGCTGCTGCACCAGGGAGGTTCTTGCTGCTGCTCTTGCCGTTACAAATGGAGGTCAGGGTGGCTGTCCCTGCTTCATGTCCAGACCCTGCTCCCAGACATTTCTCTGGGGTCACCATCATGGCTTTGGTTCATGCTTGAACCATGCCTTTGCCCCTGCCTGGAAGAATTACCCTTTTTCTACTCTTCCTTGGCCTGTCCAACAGGCACCTCAGATTCAACATGTACAAAATGGATCCTGGTGTCTTTATCCCCTGCGTCGGAAGTAGCTCCTGAGTTTTCATCATGGAAAGGATTCAAGGAAGGCATTCACCTTAGTGAAAAGAGGATCAAGGAACCAGGGGATTTATCATAAATCTGTTCACACCACCCTACACTTGTCCATAGCAAAGAATCGGGGTGGGGGCTGATGAGGATTGCAGAGGGAGAAACTAATGGCTCCTTCCAAGGAGTTTCTTGGAAATGATGATCCTGTTCCCGTCATTGTTCCTCCTGTGCTTCTACGCTGGCTGATGATGTTGCTTTGGATAGAATCCATGCAGAGGTGATAATTTTCAAACCAGCTCAGTCCTGTTATCTTACAACAAGCATTTACTGAAGGCACGCTATGTGCCCATCACTGTCAACCAGACAAGGACCTGCATACCTGTAAGTAAGACCATAGCCCCGAGAGACTGAGGGCAGCTGAACTCATAAGTCCTGCTTTCCATCCATGGAAAGCCAAGGCTCTCAGAGTGTCCTTTGGGAACAGAGATCCCTGAGCAGGGGTTCATCTAGGCTGGTTTGGAATTCACGGAGTGTTTTTTAAAATTACAAACTAGAAATCCGATTTTTTCTGAAAGAGGATAAACTCCAAGTTGTAATCTCCAGGTAGACATTTATAGCATCTTCTTTGACTTCAGTATGTAAAAGAGTAAGGAAGGATAGTCTAGACCGAGGACTCAACTTTTTCAGGGAAGGGAATTTTGCAGGGTGGTTCAGAGGCCAGTGTGTCATTCCCTGTGGTTAGAGCGTACTGTAGGTGGTGTGAGATGACATAAACAAAAGTGCTTGGAGCTTAGTGGGTGATGAATAAATCAGTATTCTTTTCCTTTCTTTCCCTTTCCCTAAGCCTCTCCTGATGCTTCTCTGTCAAATCAGGTTCATTGTCAGCCTGCTGTTTTTTTTCTCAGTATATGGACTATAGTTAAGACTTCGATTTTCCAGTTAGTATTTTAAATTATAAAATAATTAAATTCATCCTGTTAAAAAATTAGCCTATGTAAAAATGATTATTCTTTTCTCCAGAATGAAGTGCTGTTACGTTTTTCTTACATATCCTTCAGAAATAGTTCTGTATATATAAATGTCCATATGTTTTTTCTTTTCAAAATAAATCATATAATAAATTCTCCTCTGTCCCTTATGCTTCTTTTAATAAAGTAACAAAGAGCTCTTTATTATCAGTCTGTAAAAATCTGACTCTCCCTTCTAAACAGCTACATAGCTTTCTGTAATGTATTTCACCAAGCTTCTTTTGTTTTTGGTAATTGTCTATTAAAATTTGCATGAGTGAATATTATTATGTGTATTTATTTGCAAACATATCTGTATAGTATGTTTCAGGAAGCAGTATTTATTGGTTAAATGGTACGTACATTATTATTTTTGAGCGATATTACCAAATTGTCTTCTGTCAGTAAATGGCCTCTAGAGCAAATAGCTGTTTCCTCACATGCTGATCAATACTGGATATTATCAGACTTTTTAATATTTGCTGATATTATAAGGGAAAACTGGCATCTTAATGTTTTAATGTGCATTTCTTTAAGTGTGAGTCAGGTTAGGTACTGTTTCATGTGTTAACCATTCCAATTTATTCTTCTCTAAAGCACCTGCATCTTTCTTGTCTTATTTTTTGTTAA
The DNA here is from genome assembly GCF_002776525.5 of Piliocolobus tephrosceles. NCBI lineage: Eukaryota > Metazoa > Chordata > Mammalia > Primates > Cercopithecidae > Piliocolobus > Piliocolobus tephrosceles. The sequence goes on along the minus strand of NC_045440.1, from coordinate 133,193,696 downwards.
ATTTTATATCTGATTTTTATTGATTTGTAATTATATATTTCTGGTAGACAGACTTGAGGAAAGTGCCAAGTAATCTTCATCTCTTGATATTCACCATCTTATGTAATCTCCTCCTCTTGAGTGTAGGATGGACTTACCGACTCACTTGCAATGAATTCAGCACTGCAAAAGTGATGGGATCTCACTTCCAATATTGGGTTATAAAAAGACTGTGGCCTCTCTCCTGGGTGCTCTTTCTCACATGTTGATATGTTGTCTAGCTCTTACTCTATTGGAATACAGCTGCCATATAAAGAACTCCAGGTTTTTCTGAAGGAGAGGCCAAATGCAGCAGAAGGCCCAGGCAGATAAGAGCTCACATGGGGGAAAACTCAGCTAACCTGGCTTACAACAAGCACCAACTGCCTTCCATGTAAGTGAACCTTGGAAGAGGATCTTCCAGACCTAGTTGAGCTGTCAGATGACTGCAGCCCCTGCTTGCAGCTTGACTGCCAAGATTAGACAGATGAGAAAAAAAAGACTGGGCCGGGTGCAGTGAGTCATACCTGTAATCCCAGCACTTTGGGAGGCTGAGGTGGGTGGATCACCTGAGGTCAGGAGTTCAAGACCAGCCAGGCCAACATGGTGAAACCCCGTCTCTATTAAAAATACAAAAATTAGCTGGGCGTTGTGGCATGTGTCTGTAATCCCAGCTACTCGGGAAGCTGAGGCAGGAGAATCGCTTGAACCTGGGAGGTGGAAGTTGCAGTGAGCTGAGATCGCACCATAGCACTGCAGCCTGGGCAACAGAGTGAGACTCTGTCTCAAAAAAAAAAAAAAAAAAAAAAAAAAAGAAGAAAAAGAAGGACTGTGTTCTTATGCTTGTATTTGCAAATACAATCTCTTTGATAAATAATATAATATTGGGGAATCTAGAAAAGTATAGAAGTATAGGGAAGTGAAACACATATGCATTCAATTTCTAATTCTGTCTCTTATTGGCTGTGGTCTTAGGCAGGTTAATTAACCACCCTAAACCTCAGATTCTTCATAATGTTGTTGTTATATATGGGTCACATATACCCATATAAAGAACAGGTTAAATGTATTTTGCAAGGGCAAAGACTTGCTTACTTAAAATTACCAATACTCCTCAATACTCCTAAAGTTATCAGTATGGGTAAGATTTTGGATCCAGGATGAAATTAAAATCTTAATCAGTGAATGTGGAAGTCCTAGCCAGAGCAATCAGACAAGAAGAAGAAATAAAAGGTATCCAAATAGGAAAAGAAGAAGTTGAGCTGTCTCTACTGATCATATGATACAATACCTAGAAAAAAGCCTAAAGACTCTGCCAAAAAGCTCCTGGAATTGATAAACAACTTCAGCAAAGTTTTGGGACACAAAATTAATGTACAAAAATCAGTAGCATTTCTATATATCAATTACTTTCAGGCTGAGTGCCAAATCAAGAATGCAATCCCATTTAAAGTAGCTGCAAAAAAATTAGAAATACATTTAGCCAAGAAAGTGAAAGTTCTCTACAAGAAGAACTACATAACACTGATGAAAGAAATTATAGATGACAGAAACAAATGGAAAAACATTGTTAGATTCACTATCATTAAAATGGCTGTACTGCCCAAAGCAGTCTACAGATTCAACACTATTTCTATCAAACTACCAATGTCATTTTTCAAAGAATTAGAACAAATTATTATAAAATTCATATGAACCAAAAAAGAGCCTGAATAGTCAAAGCAATCCTAAGCAAAAAGAATAAAGTTGAGGGCATCATATTATCCCACTTCAAACTATGTAAGTGTAAAGGCAACGGTAACCAAAGCAGCACAGTACTGGTATAAAAACAGACGCATAGACCAATGGAACAGAATAGACAAGCCAGAAATAAATCTTTACACCCACAGCCATCTCACCTTCAGCAAAATTGGCAAAAATAAGCAATGGGGAAAGGACTGAAAGGACTCCCCCTTTCACCATATACAAAATTTAACAAAAGACGAATTAAAGATTTAAATGTAAGACCTTGAACTGTAAGAATCCTAAAGGAAAGCTTAGAAAACACCATGCTGGGCATCAGCCTTGGGAAAGAATTTATGACTAAGTCCTCAAAAGCCATTGCAACAAAAACAAAAGTTGATGAGTGAGGCCTAATTAAACTAAAGAGCTTCTTTATAGCAAAGAAAACAAAAACAAAAACAAACAAAAACTATCAACAGAGTAAGCAGGCAACCTACAGAATAGAAGAAAATATTCACAAACTTAACATCTGACAAAGGTCTAATATTTAGAATACATAAGGGACTTAAACAACTGAACAAATAAAAAACAACCCCATTAAAAAATGGGCAAAGGACATGAACACATACTTCTCAAAAGAAGACTTACAATGGCCAAGAACACGAAAAAATGCCCAACATCACTAGTCATTGGAGAAATGCAAATTAAAACCATAATGAGTGACCATCTCACCCTAGTCAGAATGGCTATTATTAAAAAGACCAAAAAACAAAAACAAAACAAACAAACCCAGATGCTGGGGAGGCTGTGGAGAAAAGGGAACACTTGTACACCATTGGTGGGAATGTAAATTGATTTAGCCACTGTGAAAAGCAGTTTGGAGATGTCTCAAATAACTTAAAACAGAACTACCATTTGACCCAGAAGTCCCATTACTGGATATATAGCCAAAAGAAAATAAGTTGTTATACCAAATAGACACATGCATTCGTATATTCATTGCAGCACTATTCACAATAGCAAAGACATGGAATAAACCTAGGTGCTCATCAATGGTAGATTGGATAAAGAAGATGTGATGCATATATATCATGGAATACTAGGCAGCCACAATCCTTTGCAGCAACGTGGATGTAGTTGAAGGCCATAATCCTAAGCGAATTAATGCAGAAACAGAAAACCAACTACCATATGTCCTCACTTACAAGTGGGAACTAAGTGTTGTGTACTCATGGTCACAAAGATGGCAGAAACAGACACTGGGGACTACTAGAGAGGGGAGGGAAGAAGCAAGGAATGGGTTGAAAAACTATTGGGCACTATGCTCAATACCTAGGTGACGGAATCAATTATACCCCAAATCTCAGCATCACGTAGTATACCCAGGTAACAAACCTGCACATGTACCCTCAAATCTAAAATAAAATCAAGGAATGCTGACTTCCCAAGAAACAGGACCTATTTTGAGACTGGCCTCATACTATATAATTTATATTCAATATTTTATATAATCCTGTCCTCACTATAGCCTTTCCAAACAGGTTTTATTATCCTAATTTAACAAATGAGAAAACTGAGTCTCAAAGAGACTAAATAACCTGCCTAGGAACACCAGAACACTAAATGACTTAGCCAGGATTTGGACCCAGTTCTGTTCAATCCCCAGTCTCATGTTCTTTCTCCTTCTCTACATTGCTTCATCCAATTAAGAAAAATCCATTAGTGCAACATACTTATTATTTGTAAAGCTATATTCTAAATTCATTGTTTATACCTCAGTCCTTTCATTTTCAATCCTACACAGGTTTCCCCTTCAACAGAGAATCTTGCTTTGTTCATCAAGCTGAGGTCAAGGAAGTCAGGCAGAAGTTAGAAGGATTTAACTTTGGCATTCGCAAGTCTCTAGAATAGCTAGTTATACATTTCTTCCCATCCCTTCCCCTGAACACTCTTTCGAAAATAAAGGATTGCGACCTGATCCTGCCTCTTGCTCTTTGATTCTTATTACATTCTTTTTGGATTAAGAGTGTCCAATTTCCTAGGGAGGAATAAAATATGGCCATTTAAGTGAGACGAGTGTAAGCCTCTTCAGTAAACTCTTTAATGGGGGTTTTTATGAGATGTATTTTCACCTCATTGAGCTTTTTATTTCACTAAGTTTCTTTCATCTGTAGAAGCAGGTGAAGAAAGGGAAAATGATAGCAGAGAAGAGAAGAGCTTTAGGAACTTGAAAAGAAAGAGAAAACCAAAAGACGCTGTCCCCACACTTGTTTACTTATAAGCTCCAACAAGCTGTGTGAATGCCAAAGAGCAGAAGTTTTCATCCTTGATTAGCACTGTGGGATATAAAATAGGCCATTTGTTAAGAGAACTGACCAATTTATTTAGACCTTCATTTTATCATTCGTTTAGGCATAACCGTTCATTTATTCACTCACTTGATTGTTTGAGCATCCATCCATATTAGAAGTCCTGTATTTATCATGAACAGGATCTGTATTTGATAAGTTAATCAAAAAGAGTTTTTTTTTTGAAAAGGAAATAAGCATTTAATAAAAGTACATATGTACATCTACTTTTTTTTAACTTAAAACTTATGTCTGCGTACTTACTCACCCATATTCTGATACAAGGCCAAGGTTGTTTATTGGTTTTAGTCTTTTTTTCCAAAAACGAACAGGCGAACAACAAAAAACACCCATAATACATCATCTGTGTTTCTAGTTCTAGTTTTCTTTAAGTGGATCAGGAGCTTAAAGATACTTTTGAAGTTATTTGACTTTAGACTTCTATTCATAATTTTTTTCCTCTAATATTTTATGGTTGTTTTACCAACAATTATTTAGCAACGTATTTAAAAAATCAACTTGCCTTTATCAAAAATTTTCAATGAATTCAACTTAGTTTTCATAGAAACAATAATTTCCTTTTTAATACTTGGATTCCACACTTTGCAGATTATTTTATTAAATGCATATATGCAATATTAGCTAACTCTGAGGGCTTATACTGTTTTCAGTGCTTAACCTAAATTCACTTATTATTTGTCACAACTAGCCTGTAAGCACAATGATATGATTACCCCCATTCCCCAGGGGAGAAAATGATGGGAACTGGCTTGATAAAAATGTACAGATAACTTGTGATGAACATGTAACCCGATGGATGAGTCCAGAAGTATGTGATTTAATAGCATGTAGCTTATTAGCTAGAGCTCTCAGGTTTGTGGGCCTCAGCCAACATGGGTGCACAAGTTAAGAGTGACCAAGTTCGTCTTAAATAAGAGAGTACAGTTAAGAGGACTCTTACTGTAATGAGAGGGAGGATGGAGTGATGGAAAGAGGATGCATTTTGGGGTCAAACCAACTTGAAATTGAATAAGGGTGCTGACAGTTACTAGCTGCTTAATTCCAAGAACCTCATTCCTTGTCCATAAAATGGGAATCATTATAGTTTATTGGGTAATCTGTTTCCTCATTCATTGATTTAATACAAACTTTTTTTTTTCAAGCACCTTCTAGTGTGCCAGGCACCAAACAGTTATAAGATTACACAAATAAACAAAACATTAAGTTTCCCTACCCTCACGGAACATGAATTTTGGGTATAGAGAAAAAATAAATAACTAAATAAACATGGTCAGAAGTGCTAGGTAGGAAAACAGGGTAAAATGATACAGACACATAGAATGTACAAATTCATTTGTTCATTCACTCATTATTGTATGCTGTGAACTAGTATTTGTTGGATATTAATATTTATTGAATACTTACTATGATTCAGGCATAATGCAATGATGAGTAAGATAAGATAGGCAACTATAGTAGATACTACAGCATTATAGATGTAAAGATTAATAGCAGAAAATCCCATGTTTTCCAGAAGTTCAGTCTATCTGGGAAAATCACTGATTAAATCTTATAGGATAGTAAACACTCTAGGAAGCGCAAAAACAATGAGAGCTCAGTGGAGGGAGAGATGGAAATATTTGGAAAAAAATAAAAAGGATGAGCATTTAATGTCAGAAAATAAAGTGGACTTTGATGGCCACATTATGTATCAGAAGTCTGCAGGACTATCATGCATATTGTGTACTATACAATTCCAGAAGGTACTCTTCAAAGAAACTAAGATATAAATGGTGAGCCCTAGAATTGTGCAATGTACAACTTCCAAATCCACACCCTGAGGTCCTACCAGAGGCTTTGAAGGTACTGATTTTAACTGATGTTATTTTATATTGAATTGTAAGTGGGGGAGGTGATGGCTGGAAACATGATCTTCTCAGAGCTAAGGACTTCTAGAGGAATATTTTGGCCCAATGAAGTCAATAGCAAAGGAAATAATTCTAATTGGACTGATAATTGTTATCATGAAGGTATAGATGGATTCAGTTTCATGGGGCCTGAAGCTTATATACATAATGGGTATTTTAAAAGAAAAAAGACAATTAGAAATACAAAATTATTTATAAGACTGAATATTTGGTATAAGAATAATATTACAACAAATTAAAAATTATAAAAAGTTAACAGAAGCTCTCAATGTGGGGACCTAGCCACATTTTCTTGACACTCAGTTTTCCAGTAAATGCCTCAGGTTCCTACTACAAGCTCTTGCACTTCTCCTCCCAATGTGTGAAGGTAGCGGGATGGAAGTTGGGGGGAATTAGTGCCTCTGGGAGCCTGCCACCTCTAGGTGGTGAAGGATGAATATTTTGTTGGAGGATAATAAAATATCCTGTTGCATGGGACAACTGTCAAACATTTCCCACGCAAACTCCTAGAGCTCTCCACTGCGATTGGGCTCTGGATACCACAGCAACAACCTGACCAATAACACATTCTAGAAGTTACCTTCTTTGCTCTCATTTTCTCACCCTCCTGCTAGTACTTCGTGGTCAGGACTAGCTACAGAATTTTCAGGATCCAGTGCAAATTAAAATTGTGAGGCCCCTCGTTGAAAAATTATTAAGAATTTCAAAATGGTAATAGCAGAGCATTAAAGTAAATGCAGAACCCTTTTGAGCACAAACCTTGGGCAACTGCATAGGTTGCTTGTCTGTGGAGCCGTTCTTGGTGCTGGTATCCTGTCTCAAACTGTTTGGTTTCTCCCTGTCTCAGGATTTGCTTCTGGGGAAACTCAACCTAATATATAGGGATATCCCTAAAATCTCCCAGATGAAGACAGAAACTGTGTATTATTCCATTTTCATGCTGCTGATAAAGACATACCCAAGACTGGGAAGAAAAAGAGGTTTAATTGGACTTACAGTTCCACATGGCTGAGGAGGCCTCAGTCATGGCAGGAGGTAAAAGGCACCTCTTACATGGTGGCAGCAAGAGAAAATGAGAAAGGAGAAAAAGTGGAAACCCCTGATAAATTCATCGGATCTTGTGAGAGTTATTTACTATCATGAGAATAGCACAGGAAAGACTGGCCCCCATGATTCAATTTACCTTCCCCTGGGTCCCTCTGACAACACGTGGGAATTCTGGGAGCTACCATTCAAGTTGAGATTTGGGTGGGGATACAGCCAAACCATATCAAACAGTATTTTTATCAGTTAAATGCCTGACCCATATTTATAATTTTTTTCTTTATTTTTGACTATATATTCTCTGATTGTTTCTATATGTAATGGTTTTGTAATATTTTATTTAGAGAGAATGGAAAGATAATTCAGCCCTTCCTCTAAATCAATGCACAAGTATTTTTATTTTAAATAACTAATAGCTTAGAAAAGTTTAAGCCTCAGAGCCCATTAATAAGTCTTGTAAATATTTAGAATTGTTATCAAATTTTGAAAAATTTCTCAAGTTTTCTTCTTACGTGAGCAATCAGGTTTCAGGGCACTTCTATGTACTGACAGATTCTGAACTCTCTTTTTAATAGCTTTCTACTGTTGCTTTAGCAAATTACCATAAATGGAATGACTTAAAACCATGCACATTTATTACCTTTTAGTCCCATGGGTCAGAAGTCTAACACAGATATTACTGGAGGGAAATCAGTGTTCTAGCAGGGCTGCATTCCTTTCTGGAAGCTCTAGAGGAGAATCCACTTCTCTGCCTTTCCCAGCTTCTAGAGACTGCCCACATTCTTTGGCTAGAGATCCTGTTCCTCTGTCTTGAAAGTCCAGTGTTCTGTGGTGGTATCCTTTCATGACCCACTCTTCTGTCTCTATTTTCCATTCTTAAGACTCATTGATTAGATTAGGTCCATCCAGATAATCCAGGATAATCTCCCCCATTTTAAGGCTAAAACCTTAATAATATTTGCAAGGGTGTTTTGGTGATGTAAGCGAACATATTCACAGGTTCTGAGCATTACAAAATGAGCACCTTTTTGGGGGAGCCAATTTAGCCTACCATGCTCTTTTCATTGATGATGCTTATTAACAAGTTTCTCCTTGATGTCTTGTTTAGTGGTGTATTATGAATTTATTGCTATCTTTGTCAATGTCAGTTAAGCCAGGAGGGAATGTAAATATTTTTCCAAAGTGTTTATAGGATTCACTCCTCTTTATTAATTGGACTACCAAACTATCTGACAGCCTATTGATTACTCTATTAAAAATGTTTTCTTAGTGAATTTACTACCTTAGGTATGGTCTGATTGTTTTTTTTTTTTTTTCTGGCAATTTACTTCTTGAGGTCAGAATAATTTTTACCAATTCTTATCACTCTTATGAATCGCTTTTATGTCCTATTCAAGTTTTTATCTGAACTTTCTATCCATTATTTAATATCTAAATTAAAAATGACAAAGGTACCTTTATATATATATATTATCATCAGGACTCTGTCATTTCTTTCTTATTTAATTGACACGAAATGTCTCTCCATTTGCAGATAAAGTGACACATTACCAACTCACCTTCCCCAAAGCTATCCTGCAAATGCTGCAGCTATAGCAATGCCATTGACATGAAGGGAAATATAATAAGAGGGAAGGGTTTTCTAAAGGATTCCAGTTAAAATATCTTGTTTTTGCCAATTTTACAAAAAATATACAAGTATGCAAATGCACTGTTAGAGCTTCTGCCAGAAACATGGAAGGGGCCTAAGGCTTAAACTTCTTTAGTGTAATGTAAATATGTCTTCGTTGCTGTGGACAGCAGTGGAAGGGAACTTAACACGGTCTGGAAGTGTCCAGAGAGACTCGCCAGAGGAAGCATTTGCTTAAGCCAAGTCTTAAAGGACAAATGGAATTTAGCCAATCACAGACAGAAAGGAAGGGTCTTCCGGGCAGATGGCATGATTTGCTTAAGCACAGAAGTGTGAGGGGAGTTGTTCAGTGTGGTGGAGGAGAAGGAGAGGAGGGAGACGAGGAAATTCAGCTGATGGGAAAGGCAAGAGGAAGAGCATGGGTTTTATCCCACAGAAGAGTTATAAACAGAGATCACAGAGGGCTGGATCTAGGTTTTAGAGTCATTGTGGTCCTGCCTTAAAAAGAATTGGGTGGGGGAGCAGGAGTGACTGCTTTAATATGTTTTTCAAAGCAAATTTATAACCACTATCCCCGTGGAACAGCACTATCCAGCAGTACTTTCTGGGATGATGGAAATGTTCTACGGCTGCACTGTCCAATGTGGCACACCCCTACATATGGTCACTGAGCATTCGAAATGTGACAGGTGTGGCCAAAGAACTAAATCTTCAGTGTCATTTAATTTCAAATTTTAAAAATTTAAACAGTCACACACATGGCTAGTGGCTAGCACATGGGACAGCACAGCTTTAGCTCTTTAAAGAGAAAGTCTATGGGGTATTCAGGTTCATCAATCTGAACCTGACTAATTTTTGAGGAATCATTCTGGGTGCTAGGAAGAATTTAAGCAGTACAAAACATAGATGGACTACAAATTAGTGGAATTTATGATCAGGACAATGCTTTGTGTCAAAAAAAGCTGAGTGAATACTAAGGTAAAGAATTCAGAATATATAACAAAAAATGGGTATGAGAATAAATATTCAGTGCAACATTAGTTGTATGCAACCTAAACATGCAAATACTAAGATTGATTAAGAAAATGATAGCCCCATCCATGCAGTGGAATAGCATAAATAATGCAAAAGCATATTTATTTCAGTGGAAAGATGTTTATGATATAGTAGGTAGCAGAAAAGCATATTATAAAATGGTTATGAAAACATTTCTAATGAAAATATGCTTAGAAATATATTAGGTTGTATTAATACATAAAATACAAATAGAGTGGTTATCTCTGAGTTGAAGGCAATTGCTTCATTTTTCTGTCTTCCTTTTTTGACGTATCTATAGTATCATACTTTTTTTGCAATGAGGGCATATTGCTTTTATAATAAGAAAAATATAAAAATAAATTATTTTTTAATTCTTAAAGGAGTGAAGTAAACATCAAGATCTATTGCAGTTCAGAGAGAAGATATCTCAGTAGGTGAGGGATGGGGTAGGCAGGGAAGTCCTCTCACCAAAGTTGAGCTTTGGAAGGAAAGGGGAAGTTCAGGGAGGAGAAGAGAACAAACATTTATTGAACCTCTACTGTTTGCTGAATGTTCGCATGTGTTATCTTCTTTAATTCTCACCATGACCAGATAAGGTAGGAACTAACATCACACTGTTGTACAAATGTGAAAAATCAAGACTCTGATAAATGAAATGACCCTGTAAGCAACATCAGTAATCTTGAAGACAGAAGACTGGAGGTTTGCTTACTGGGGGTTGTCAGCTTTTTCTACTGGATGAGTTTCATAATATGCTGGCTCTCATTAGTATATTTATTTGTGTAATGACTGTGTGTAATGTTTTTGTAATGACTAGACTGGAAGCCCTGTGGGAACAGGGACTGTGTGTGTTTAGTTCATTACTATGTCTACAGCCCTTAGCAAAGAACTTGGCACACACCAGGCTCTCAATTAATATTGCTCACTGAATTCAAATATATCAGGGGTCATTAATTCCTGTACTTTTAACAGATTGTTTAGATTGACAGATTTAGATAGTTTGGAGGGACTCCAATGAGATAATCAACATGATAAGACTTTGTAAACTGCAGAATCATGTACCCATGCCAGCGGTTTTTAGTTTTGAGAACTTTCCTTTACTGGTTTTATTCAAGCCAAAATTTTCTTTCGGAACTACTGATGGTACTCCTGCAAGAAGATTTAATCTCAAAATTCTTGGAAAGTAGTGCAAAGTATTTATTTGGTCCTAAACTCATCTTATAAGGTTTTTTGATTATTAGTCAGAACATCAGGGCTTATTGATATTTTTAGAAATATTCCTAAACCGTCTCTTATTTTAACCAAATTACAAGATAAATCAAGACATGTGAGGTAAGATTGATGTGTTATTGGTTGCATAATCATTTATCATCAGCTCCTAACACAAATATTAGGAAATATGGCCTTTAAGACATGTGAGGTAAGATTGATGTGTTATTGGTTGCATAATCATTTATCATCAGCTCCTAACACAAATATTAGGAAATATGGCCTTTTCTATTTCTGCGGTCACACTAAAGGAGGCCGACTGTCCTCTTGTGGAACTGAGTGAGGGTAGGAGAATAATGGGATACAGTCTGTGTAATCACAGGATGCTGCTTATCACATTGCTAATCACATTGTGGAAAACTTTATTTTTACACGTTTTCCTTGCTGTAGTTATGAGAACGTCGTCTTTGTGCCAAGTGAAGTTGGCTTGAAAGTGACTTTGTCACTTTTCACCTGTAATGACTTCAGACGAGCTTCTTGTCTGCTGCCAGCCTCAGTTTCTCCAATTTGTAAAATGGAAACAATCAAACCAACCTTGCAGAACTATTAGGAGAGATTAAGTGAAATGATGTGTACAGATTGCCTGACAGAGTGCTTGGCTGAAGTACTTAGTAAATACAAATTACCTTCTTTGTCGGTTTTCCTCATTTATGGTTGACAACCCTTTCCAAACAGACACTTGTTCTTCTGAATATCAGTGTACGAAATGATTTTATGGAAGCACAGTGATTTTATGGGTTAAAAAGTGACATCTATTCCTGGGGCTGGAATCTTCGGACCACAGATTAGATTCTGTAGTTTAGTGCAGCAGAAAGAACCCAATGAAGTTTTGTAGAACCATAGACTACTAGAGCAATGGGGGACATTGCTTCAGAAAACTGAGGCATGATGAAGAGAAGTGACCTACCCTCAGTCTTATAGCTAGTGGCATGTGTGGTGAGATTCACAGGAGACTTAAGGAAGAAGCTCTACAAATTGTGTGGGATGTTATCTGATCCTTAGGAAAGCTGCCTAGGATGGGATGAGAGCTCTCAGTTACATGTTTGAGCCTCTGGGACAATAAACCCCTTCTGAATCTTAGGTGCTTAGCTTAGTTGATCAGTATGTTTATGTACCACCTCCCCATATGTGTACAGGGAATGTAAAATCAAACTCTTGAGAGTTACGAAGGGTAAGCTTTCCAAAACCAAAGAGGTGATGTAGGCAGGCACATTGGCTGCAGTTCTGAGAATTCTGGGTTACTGTCCATCTCCATGAAACCATTCTGAAGCCAATGGACAGGTAGGCCACTTTTGTTTAAACTGAACAATTAACTCATGTGTTCATTTCATTCATTTATTAATTTCTTCACCAAAAGCTCATTGAGTCCAGGCAATTAATCAGATACTTTGAGTATGGAAGTTATGGAAATGCACAAAACACTTCCCTTTTCTATGGAGATCATGGGTTGCTCTTTCTCTGAATCCTGACTCCTTCCTTGAAACTCTTCCAGGGTCCAGCCTGAACTTAGCCTGAGACTCCCCAGACCGAGGCAGCACAGCTCACCACCTATTGAGGGCTGATCTAGCCATAGTGCTGGAAGACAGGGTGACAGTTCTATAGCTCCTTCCTTCATTTTCATGTTACCTGGATGTGACACGGTCTGTTTCTATTCTCATCCCTACTTCTAATCTTGTGTCTACATCACCTAAACAGGGCTCAGCAACTCTCTTCACTTCACCTCTCTCCCTTGCCACATCAACTCCATCCTTAGTGAGTTTTAAATTTTTTAGTTGAATATTTTATAAGGGAGATGGAAGGGAAAGTTAGGTTATATCACACATCACCCAAAATACTTCATAAACACTTTCACTTGACCATGCCCTTTTCCATAAAATCTCTTCGCCTGGCTACATACTCTCTAGGTCTCTCTTCCCCTTCAGTATCAATCATCTTTCCCCCACACCATATCTCTCCAGGTTCAGGTTCATTAATGTTAGTCCTTTTACTTCCATCTTAGCTACAATTTGCATCCTCACCATCTTTGACCATGTAACACCCTTCTTAGAAGGAAGTAGGGAGTTGGAAATAAAATATACTTTTTTCCTGGCTAAAGTATAAGTATATCTTCCTGTCCTACAGATGGGTTATCTCAGGCAGGGGAAGCAAAATCACTTTCAAAAGTTTGAGCCTTTACTTTGCAGTCTTTCTTTTCTGTCCCCATAAGGATTAGTTATACATCATGCCTGCTAAAAGTGTAATATATTGAAAATCAGAAGAGTGCCATGGGGTGCCTGTTAGAATATAGATGTCCGAGTCAGGAACACTCTGAATTCAACTATCAGGCCTGCCACTCGCTAGCTGGGTGATCTTGGCAAGAGATATCCCTTTGCTAAACTTCAGATTGCTCATCTGTAAAGTGAAAACAATAGTACCTTTGAGAAATGGGAGCTATGAGGATTAAATGAGGTAATGAAAAATCTCTTAGTTGGGTACAAGTCATTGATGATCCAGGTTAGCAGCAGTAGTAATTAGGAGTGATGTGGCCGAATAGTAACATCAGCAGCATTATAAAAATGTTTCTGGGCAAGTGCATTGGCTCACGCCTGCAGTCCCAGCACTTTGGAAGGTCAAGGAGGGTAGATTGCTTGAGCCCAGGGATTCAAGACCAGCCAGGGCAACATGGTGAAACCCCATCGCTACAAAAATACAAAAATTTGCCAGGCATGTTGGTGCGTATCTGTAGTTCCAGCTACTTTGGAGGCTGAGGAGGGAGAATCACCTGAGCCTAAGAGGAGGCTGCAGTGAGCCATGACCATGTCACTGCACTCTAGCCTGGGTGACAGAGTGACACCCTGTCTCCAAAGAAAAAAAAAGAATATTTCTGTTTTTGTAGCAGCAAATTAAGTCCTGCTACATGCCAAATATTGTGAAAATACAAATTGTCTGTTTTACAATTCTTTTAGTGCTCTTTAATGACGTTGCATTGTAAAGCATTTGTTGAAAAGTTAGTTGAAGATTTTTTATAACACATGGTTATACCACATAGAGTCTTAATCTAGAACGAATGACTTACATGAATGCAGTGATCTGTGGTGAAATGTTACCTAGGAATGAATGATGTGATGGCATGTGAAGCACCTGTGCCTCAGTTGACCTCATACAATGTCTAGCACTTTTGGGTATGGTATATCATTTCTTGAAGTTACATTACTACAAAAGAATAAATGATGTATGTGATTGTGTGTGTTTGTGTGTGTGTGTGTATATATATATAGTTTTTTTCTTTTATCAACATGCTCTCAGCTCTCGTGGTTTGTGCTTTTGCATCTGTACTCTTAGGAAAAATGCACAGTCTCCCTTGACCTTTGTCAAGTTGTGAAACTTTGTCAGTTGTGAAACTGTGGTATTATATATGTGATGGGATGGAAGAAATGTTGCACTGTAGTAATCCAGGAGAGAAGTGGTGGGACCTGGGTAAATAGGTGCATTTCCCATGAGGCTGTGCGTGGCAAACAGAGTCATATATTGGGAACACAGGCTTTGGAAGAGGACAGCAGGAAGTACAGGTCTGACAAGATGGCAGAGTTCTGTGAGGTGAGAAATAATATTCCTCTGCTATGAACCCCCACATCTTCAGTGTAGTTTCTAAAATCACCAGATGTTTGGCATAAGTGAATTCTTTTGATCATGGAAATTGACAGAGAGCATAATTAATATGGTAGGCATGGAAATGAGAAGGGAGATTTGGGGAAACCATAAGGAAGAGATTTGATTCAAATATATGTAAATATGGGAGGGGTGGAGGAGGTGAGTTAGGATAACTTACATCTCAGAGATTCTAAGGAACATCTCAATTACTCTTTCTATAATATTTTCACTTTACATAGCGATTTCATGTTCTGCCTCAAAAATAAAGTGTGAGATCCACATAACAGGATTTTTTCTTTCATATTGCAAATAAGTAAACTGAGGTTCAGAAAGTGTAAAAGATATATACAAGATCACATAAATGGTAAGGAGCAGAGCTAGGTCTAACGATAAACCAGATCATGGTATTTTCTGGTTGTAATATCTTCTAGTCCAACTCACGCCTAGATGCTTAAATTTCCTCAATAATCCTATCAATTCCCTGCCTCCTCTGGTTCATTGACAAACTGCCTGTGTAGTAGCATCTTTCTGCTTCTGTGGACTGGTGCTTTTTTTTTCCTAATGTTCTGACTTCATGCATAGGTCTCAATTTCTGTTTGGTCTTTACCTTACATGTGTCCAAGGCCATATCTTCTATCCCTACATTTGCATAAAATCCAAATGACTGACCATTTGGGTTAAGATTAAGTTTTGGTGCTCCTTTGGACTTCCAAGCCTCATATGCTCCAATATTCAGACACAGTTTGCTTTTCATGTTAACACCCCAAGATTTCCCTTTAGTGTTACAATTTTGAATAGGGAATCCAGGCATAAGGGAGGGGTAATAGTTGTCTAAAGACATGAGGGAGGTGAGGAGGAAGAGGTGAGAAGCATTATAGGCAGAGGAAACAGCAAGACCAGATTCTTGAGTGGCAAGTATGAATGCCGTATTGCAGAAAGAGTAAGGAGGTCAGCAGAACTGGGGCAGAATGTGGAAGTAGGAGTAGTTAAGATCAGAGAAGTATTGGGGGTCGAGGATAGACTGTGGAAAGCCTTGTAGACTATTAAAATGACTTTTGTTTTTTAACCTTAAGTGACATGGAAAACTGTTGGAGGGTTCTGAGAAAAGAAATAAATGGACTTATTTTTATAATAGAATTGCTCCGGTTGCGTTGTGGTGAATGAACTGGAGAAGAACGAGGGTAGAAACAGCCTATACTATTAAATAGAAGGTTATTTAAACAATCTGGTTGAGAGCTAATAATGGTTTCAAATAAGGTGATAATAATGGAGGTGGTCACAAATGGGCAGATTCTGGATTTATTTTGAAGGTGGAGCTACATGATTTCCTAGTAGAATAAATGTGAAATCTCGGAGGTGGAGAAGAGCCAAAGTTGACTTCATGGCCTGAGAAATGGAAATAATTTAATGGAATAAAGGAGGCTGTGGGAGCAGCAGATTTAGGAGAGATAGGAGAAGTTCAAATTTGGATTTAAGTTTGAAATGCTTATTAACATCCTAGTCGAGCAGCAGGCAGTTGGTATGAGAATCTGTAATTCAGGGGTGACAACCAGGCTTGCAGTTTAGGTCTACGTATAGATAATATATCAAGCCACACAACTGGATGAAATAATCAAAGGAGTGTGTCTAGATACAGAAAATGAGAATGTGTCTAGAGAATGAGCTCCAGGGCACTTTATCTTTTGAAGTTTGTGCTGAGGTTTCTCCACAATGATGTGAGCACCTCCATAGACTTCATCTCCAGCAAAACTTGTTGAAAATTATATAAGATTTTCCCAAGCATTTAAAGTCTCTGGAAGTGGCTCTAAGAACATATGCACCTCCACAGACCTCATTCCCAGCAAAACTTGTTGAAAATTATATAAGATTCTCCCAAGCATTTAAAGTCTCTGGAAATGGCTCTAAGAACATATAGTAAATGAAAAAACATTTATTTAAGAAAATATACTAAACTCAATAAGAACTATGAGAGACTGTGCTAGTTGAGCCAAGACCTGTCTTCTGTCTCCCCAGTTCCAGCTCAGCAAGATGTACCATGTACTCCAGACTGGTGTAGCCTAAAACCCAGGACCCTCTCTCCTAATTCCAAGTTGGAGGACTATACTCCAGACTGGCATAGCCTAAAACCCAGAGCCCTCTCTCCTGCTAATTCCAAGTTGGAGGACTATATTCCCTTGGGGAGATAGGACATAAGCATTTCTCATTCTGCTCCCAGCTACCTGTTGCTGAGGCCAGGTTCTGGGCAAGTACAGCTGGGAGCTGGGGGGTTCCCTTCTTCCATCCAGCCTCAACTATGGAATGGAGGCTTTACCTTGAGAGTAGTGCTGTTGAGAAAACTTGGGCCCCTTGCTCAAAATTGGGGGCAAGGATTCCATGTGGAGAAGGGCAAGCCAAAGGGATCTGGGGCTGATGGCCCCTCCCCAACTCACTCAGTACTCAGCTCCTAAAGTGGAGCTGTTACTCAGAGAGAAGCACACCATCATCCCCATCCCTAGTACCAGGGCTTGGCTCAGAAAGTTACACCAGGGGGAAAACAGGCTACAGAAGCAGAGAGTTCCAAATCTCTGACTGAAGGAACTTGCTTCATTTGCAACAGAGTGCAGAGAAGTTCAAGCCCAAGGGCGCTTTCAAAAATAGTGAAAGTTGCAGCGAAAGGTAATTGGGAGATTAATAGATTCATGGGTGTTATAGGCTCAACTGTAGGCTGGCTAATTTCCCAGAGAGGGAAACAGGGAAGAAATAGCTGGGGAGAACCCTCCTGTGGTCAGAACAAACCTTAAACACTGACATTCAGAACTATACCTTCAAAGGAGCCTGAATTTGATTTGATTAGCCTAAGAATGCAGTTTATGCCTTTTTCTTGTAACTGTTTTATAAAACCATGTGAAACAATCTGAATATAATGCTTTTTGTGCCTATAATGAATAGAAATTTAATATTCTTGCAAATAAATTTAAAAGGAAATATCTTTAAAAGACATGAAATTATATGAAGTAATAATATAATTATTACAATGTATTGCTGAGTTGGTAATGTTTATATATGTAATATGCATAATAAAACTACACAAAGAAGAAGAAGGTAATAAAGCTATATAGGAGTAATAGTTCTGTATCTTATTGGAATTAAATTAGTATAGATCTGAAGTTGTTTTGGTAAGTTAAAGTATATATATGGTAAGCCCTAGAGCAACCAGTAAAAACAGTAGAAAATATAATTAAAGAAATGAAAATGCTATATTAGAAAATATTAACTTAGTGCAAAAGGAAGCAGTAAAGGAGGAATAGAGAAACAAAAAAGACATGAGACATATAGAAAAGAGAAAGTAAAATGGCAGACATAAATACAACTACATTAGTATCGTAAAAGGTGAATAAATTAAACAATCTAATCAAAAGTAAACACTATCAGACTGGATAAAAAAAGTTCTCAGTATATGCTGTCTATAGGAGATACACTTTAGATTTAAAGACAAGAATAAATTGACGGTTGGATGCAGTGGCTTGTGCCGATAATCCCAACACTTTGGGAGGCTGGGCAAGAGGATTGCTTGAATCTAGGAGTTTGAGATCAGCTGGGCAACATAGGATGACCCTGTCTCTAAAAAAAAATGTGCTAGGCATGGTGGCACACTTGGTTGTAGTCCCAGCTACTCAGGGGGTGAGGTGGGAGGATTGCTTGAGCCCAGGAGGTTGAGGCTGCATTGAGCCAAGATCACACCATTGCACTTCAGCCTGGGCAACAGAACAAGGCCCTTTCTGAAAAATCAAAACAATAAATAAAATACATTGAAAGTAAATGGAATGATATATCATGTACACAGTGATGACAAGAAAGCTAGCATGTTCATCAGACAAAATAGACCTTAAAACAACAAAGTTTACTGGAGATATAAAGGCATATTTTATGATAATAAAAAGTTCAATTCATCAGAAAGATGTAACCATTATAAACATATATGTATCTAACAAGAAAGCAGCAAAATACATGAAGTGTGATCTGACAGAAATAAAGAAGAAATAGATAATAAAAACAATAGTTGGGGACTTCCATATCACACTTTTGGTAATGGATTGAACAAGTAGCAGAAGATCAAGAAGGAAAGAGAAGAATTTAACAACACAATAAACCAGCTAGACCAAACAGAACCCTGTAGAGCACGCCACGTAACAACAGCAGAATATATCTTCCTTTCAAGTGAAGGACACATCATATGCCAGGCCATAACACAAACCTCAATAAATTTGAAAGTATAGAAATAATAGAAACTGTCTTCCTTAACTGTAATGAAATTAAATTAGAAATCAATAAAAGAAAGAATTTTCTTATATTTGAGAAACTCACAAATTTATGGAAACTAAACAATAGAGTGGCTAGTTCTTTAAACACATTAACAAAATTAAGAAATATTAAGCTAAATTGACCAAAAAATTAGTGAAAATTCAAATAACTAGAATTAGAAATAAAAGAGGAGATACTACTTTTGACCTTCTAGAAATAAAAAAATATTGTTTTCCAATAAATTATACAACTTGCATGAAATGGACAAATTCCTAGAAAGTCACAAACTACTGAAACTGACCCAAGAGGATATAGATAAAACAAAAAAACCCCAAACACTCAATTAAAAAAATAAGCAAAGGACTTGAATAGACATTTCTTTAAAAAGATTTACAAATGACCCATAAACACATGAAAAGATGTTTAATATTGTTATTAGATATGATTTGGCTGTGTGCCACCCAAATCTCATCTTAAATTGTAGCTTCTATAATCCCCACATGCATGTTGTGGGAGGGACCTCATGGAGGTAATTGAATCACGGGGTCAGTTAACCTCCATGCTTCTGTTCTCATGATAGTGAGTGAGTTAACCCGAGATCTGGTGGTTTTATAAGTGGCTTTTCCCCTTTGCTTGACTCTTCTCTTCCCTGCTGCCTTATGAACAGGGATGTGTTTGCTTCCCCCTCTGCTATGATGGTAAGTTTCCTGAGACCTCCCCAACCATGCTGAACTGTGAGTCAATTAAACTTCTTTCCTTTATAAATTACCTAGTCTTGGGCAGTTATTTATAGCAGTGTGAGAATGAACTAATACACTAAATTGGTACCAGGAGTAAAGGGGCACTGCTGTAAAGATACCTGAAAATGTGGAAGCAACTTTGGAACTGGGTAACAGGCAGAGGTTGGAACAGTTTGGAGGGCTCAGAAGAAGACGGGAAAATGTGGAAAAGTTTGAAACTTCCTAGAGACTTGTTGAATGGCTTTGACCAAAATGCTGATAGTGATATGGACAATGAAGCCCAGGCTGAGATGGTCTCAGTTCCCAACAAGTTCCTCATCTCATCTCCATTTCAGCCCAAGCTGAGATGGAGATAAGAAACTTGTTGGGGACTGGAATAAAGGTGACTCTTGTTATGCTTTAGAAAAGAGACTGGAGGTGTTTTGACCTTGCCCTAGAGATCTGTGGAACTTTGAACTTGACACAGATGATTTAGGGTATCTGAAGGAAGAAGTTTCTAAGTGGCAAAGCATTCAAGAGGAAGCAGAGCATAAAAGTCTGGAAAATTTGCAGCCTGATAATGTGATAGAAAAGAAAACCAGATTTTCTGGGGAGAAATTCAAGCCAGCTGAGGATATTTGCATAGGTAATGAGGAGCCAAATGTTAATCACCAAGACAATGGGGAAAATGTCTCCAGGGCATGTCAGAGACCTTCACAGCATCCCCTCCCATTACAGGGAAAAGGAGGGAAAATGCTTTACTGGGCCATTCCCAGGGCCACACTGCTCTATGCAGCCTTTGGGCATGGTATCCTGAATACCATCTGCTTCACCTCCAGCTATGGCTAAAAGGAGCCAATGTACAGTTTGGGCCATTACTTCAGAGAGTGCAAGCCCAAACCTTGGTGGCTTTCATGTGGTGTTGAGCCTGTGGGTGCACAGAAGTCAAGAACTGAGGTTTGGGAACCTCCTCCTAGATGTCAGAAGATGTGTGGAAATGCCTGGATGTCCAGGCAGAAGTCTGCTGCTGTGGTGGAGCCCTCATGGAGGACTTTTGCTAAGGCAGTGTGGATGTGAGGTTGGAGCCCCCACACAGAGTCCCCACTGGGACACTGCCTAGTGGAGCTGTGAGAAGAGGGCCACCATCCTCCAGACCTCAGAATGGTTGATCCATTGACAGACAGCTTACACTGTGCACCTGGAAAAGCCACCGACACCCAACATCAGCCATGAAAGCGGCTGGGAATAGGGCTGTACCCTGCTAACCCACAGGGACTGAGCTGCCCAAGGCCATGGGAGCCCATCTTTTGTATAAATGTGACCTGAATGTGAGACATGGAGTCAAAGGAGGTCATTTTGGAACTTTAAGGTTAAGTGACTGCTGTCCTCAGTTTTGGACTTGCATGAGGCCTTTAGCTTCTTTGTTTTGGCCAGTTTCTCCTATTTAGAATGGATATATTAACCGATGTCTGTACACCCATTGTATCTAGGAAGTAACTAACTTGCTTTTGATTTTACAGGCTCATAGGCAGAAAGGACGTGCCTTGTTTCAGATAAGACCCTGGACTTGGACTTTTGAGTTAATCTTGGAATGAGTTACGACTTTGGGGGACTATTGGAAAGGCATGATTGTGTTTTGAAATGTGAGAACATGAGATTTGGGAGGGGCTGGGGTGGAATGATATGGTTTGGCTGTGTCCCTACCCAAATCTCATCTTGAATTGTAGTTCCCGTAATCCCCTCATGCTGTAGGAAGAACCCGGGGGGGGGGGTAATTGAATCATGGGGGTTGTTACCCCCATGATGCTGTTCTCATGATAGTGAGTTATCATGAGATCTGATGATTTTATAACAGGTTTTTCCCTCTTGCTTGGCACTCCTCTTTCCTGCCACTTTGTGAAGAAGTACATGTTTGCTTCCCCTTCTGCCATGATTGTACGTTTCCTGAGCTCTCCCTCAGGAACTGTGGAACTGTGGAACTGTGAGTCAATTAAACCTCTTTCTTTTATAAGTTACCCAGTCTTGGGCAGTTCTTTATAGTAGTGTGAAAATGGACTAATACATTATTCATTATAAAAATGCAAATAAAAACAACAAGGTAGTACTTCACTCCCACTAGGATAACTGTGATAAAAACAAACACCCCACCTCCTGCAAATAATAAATGTTGGTGAGACAGTGAAGAAATTGGATCCTTCATATACTGCAGGTGGAAAAATAAAATGTTTTAACCACCATGGAAACAACTTGGTGGTTCCTCAAAAAGCTAAACATGGAATTACCACATGACCCTGGAATTCTACTCCTATGTGTATACCCAATAGAATTGAAAACACATGCTCAAAAAAATACGTGTATATGCATGTTTATAGCAGCACTATTCACAATAGCCAAAGGCAGAAATAGCCCAAATAATCCTCAACAGAAGAATGGATAAACAAATTGTGGTATATATGTACAATAGAATATTATTTACCTATGAAAAGAAATGGAGTTCTGATTTTTACTACAACATGGATGAACCTTGAAAGCTTTATGCTAAGTGAAGAAGCTGGATACAAAAGTCTACATATTATTTCGTTCCACTTATATGAAATGTCAATAATACATAAGTCGTTAGAGATGGAATGTAGATTGATGGTTTCCTGGGGCTGTGGAGAAACTGCTTTATGGTTAAGAAGTTCTATTTTGGAATGATGGAAATATTTTGAAATTAGATGGAGATGGTGGTTGCACAACATTGTTAATATTCTAAATGTCACTGAATTTATTCATCCTAACAAAATTAAGATAACTTTATATTATGTAAATTTTATATCAATAAACCATTTTTAAAGAAACCACACCCAAGGAAAAGCCCAGATTTGGTTGCCTTCACTGGTAAGTTCTATTAAGCATTTAAAGAATAATTAATGCCAATTCTTTACAAACTCCTCTAAAAATTAGAAGAGGAAGGAACACTCCCAAATTGATTCTATGAGGACAGTATTACCATGATCCTAAAACCAGACAAAGATATCACAAAAAAGAAAAATACAGACCAATATCTCTTTTGAATATGGATGCAAAAATTCTCAACAACCTATTCACAAACTATTTCATAAAACATTTCAAGAGAATTATGCACCATGACAAAGTGGGATTTATCCTGGGAATGTGAAGTTGGTTTAACATATGAAAATTAGTTAATGTAATACACCATATCAATAAAATACACAACAAAAACCATATGATATCACAGCAGATACAGAAAAATGTGACAAATTCAAACACCCTTTCATGATAAAAATATTTGACAAACTATGACTAGAAGTACAGTTTCTCAACTTGATAAAGCCCATTTATAAAAAACACATAGCTAATGTTATAGTTAATAGTGAAAGGCTGAAATCTTTCTCTTTAAGGTTGTAAACAAGGAAACAATATCTGCTTTTGAAAAATCTATTCAACATTGTACTAGAGGTTGTAACCATAATTACTGGTCAAGAAGAAAAATAGAAGACATCCAGATAGAAAAGGAGAAAGTAGAATTGTCTCTATTTTCAAATGGCATGACCTTGTATATATATAATCTTAAAGACAGTACTATAACAACCAATAAATGAGTTTACTAAGGTTGCAAGATATAAGATAAATATACACAAATTATATTTCAAAACACTTGCAATAAATAATTTGAAATTGAAAGTTATAAAGCAATTTCACTTATAATAGTATCAAAAAGGATATGCTGGTGTAGTGGCTCACACCTGTAATCCCAGCACTTTGGGAGGCTAAAGTGGGTGTATCACTTGAGGCCAGGAGTTTGAGACCAGCCTGGACAACATGGTGGGACCCCATTTCTACTATAAATACAAGACTCAGTGGCTCATGCCTGTGATCCTAGCACATTGGGAGACCAAGGTAGGCAGATCACTTGAGTTCAGGAGTTTGAGACCAGCCTGGGCACATGGCAAAACCCTGTCTCTACAAAAAATACAAAAGATTAGCCAGGCGTGATGGTGCAGGGCTGTAGTTCCAACTACTTATGAGGCTGACATGGGAGGATTGTTTAAGCTCAGGATGTGCAGTGAGCTGACATTGCCCCACTGCACTTCAGCCTGGGTGACAAAGTGAGACCCTATCTCAAAAAAAAAAAAAAAAAAAAAAAAGAAAGAAAGCAAAAAGTACCAAAAAGAATATTGTGAAAATGGTCATACTGCCCAAAGTAATTTATAGATTCAATGCTGTTTCCATTAAGCTACCATTGATATTCTTCACAGAATTAGAAAAAAAAAAAAGATTTTAAAATCCACATGGAACCAAAAAAGAGCCCATATAGCCAAGACAATCCTAAGCAAAAAGAACAGAGCTGGAGGCATCACACTACCCAACTTCAAACTGTACTGCAAGGCTACAGAAACCAAAACAGCATGGTACTGGTACAAAAACAGGCACATAGAACAATGGAATAGAATAGAAGACTCAGAAATAAGACTGCACACCCACATCCATCTGATCTTTGAGAAACCTGACAAAAACAAGTAAACAAGTAATGGGGAAAGGATTCCCTATCTAATAAACAGTGCTCGGAAGACTGGCTAGCCATACACAGAAAATTGAAACTGGACCCCTTCCTTGTACCTTATCCAAAAATTAACTGAAGATGGATTAAAGACTTAAATGTAAAACCCAAAACTACAAAAACTCTACACAAAAATATAGGTGATACCATTCAGGACATGGGCACAAGCAAAGATTTCATGACGAAAATGCCATAAGCAACTGCAACAAAGGCAAAAATTGACATGTAAGATCTAATTAAACTAAAGAGCTTCTGCACAGCAAAAGAAATGATTATCAGAGTGAACAGACAACCTACAGAATGGGAGAAAATTTTTGTAATCTATTCATCTGACAAAGGTGTAATATCCAGACTCTACAAGGAACTTAAACAAATTTACAAGAAAAAAAAAATGCCACTAGAAAGTGGGCAAAGGCATAAAAAAGGATGAGTTCATGTCCTTTGCAGGGACATGGATGAAGCTGGAAATCTTCATTCTAAGCAAACTATCACAAGGACAGAAAACCAAACACCGCATGTTTTCACTCATAGGTGGGAGTTGAACAATGAGGACACATGGACACAGTGCGGGGAACATCACACACTTGAGCCTTTCGGGGTGAGGGGCTGGGGGAGGGATAGCATTAGGAGAAATACCTAATGTAAATGACGAGTTGATGGGTGCAGCAAACCAACATGGCACAGGTATACCTATTTAACAAACCTGCACGTTGTGCACATGTATCCTAGAACTTAAAGTATAATATAATAAAATAACTTACTCATGTAACCAAATACCACTTGTTTCCCCAAAACCCATGGAAAAAAAAAAAAAAAAAAAAAGAAAGTGGGCAACAGACATGAATAGATACTTCTAAAAGAAGACATTCATGTAGCCAACAAACGTGAAAAAAAGCTCAACATCACTGATCATTAGAAAAATGCACATCAAAACCACAATGAGACACTACCTCACACCAGTCAGAATGGCTATTATAAAAAGTCAAGAAACAGATGCTGGCAAGGTTGTAGAGAAAAAGGAATGTTTCTATACTGTTGGTGGGAATGTAAATTCAACCATTGTGGAAGACAGTGTGGTGATTCCTCAAAGATCTAGAAACAGAAATACCATTTGATCCAGCAATCCCATTACTGGGTATATACCCAAAGCAATACAAATCACTCTATTATAAGTATACATGCATGTGTATGTTCATTGCAGTACTATTCCCAATAGCAAAGAAATGTAATCAATCCAAGTGCCTATCAACAGTAGACTGGATAAAGAAAATGTGGTACGCATACACCGTGGAATACTATGCAGCTATAAAAAGGAATGAGATCGTGTCCTTTGCAGGGACATGGAAGCTGTTACACTCAGCACACCAGTGCAGGAACAGAAAACCAAACACCACATGTTCTCACTTATAAGTGGGAGCTGAACAGTAAGAACACATGGACACATACCAGGGAACAACACACACTGGGGCCTGTCGGGGTTGGGGAGGAAGAGCATCAGGAAGAACAGCTAATGGGTGCTGGGTTTAATACCTGGGTGATAGGCTGATCTGTGCAGCAAATCACCATGGCACACATTTGCCTATGTAACAAATCTACACATCCTGCACATTTACCCTGGAACTTAAAAGTTGATAATAAAATAAAATAAAACCTTTAGTAATATATTTAACAAAAGAAGCATAAAACTTATGCTCTGAAAGCTACAAAAATTTTTAAATTTTTTAGAGTTTAAAGATTAAAATAAATAAAAAATATTTTATATTTGTGGTGTGTAAGAGTATTGTTAAGATGGCAATACTCCCCAAATTGATCTAGAGATTCAATGGAATCCTTATCAGAATCCTAGCTGGCTTCTTTGTAGAAATTGACAAGCTTATCCAGAAATTCATATGGAATTTCAAGGGATCTTGAATTATGAAAACAACCTTGAAAAATGAAAACAAAGTTGAAGGATTCACACTTACTGATTTCAAAACTTACAACAAAGCATAAGTAGTCAAGAGAATGTGGTACCAGTATAAGTACAAACATGTAGATCAAATGAAATAAAATTGAGAGTCCAGAAATAGATCCATGTATCTGTAATCAACTGGTTTTCAACAAAGATGCCCAGATCATTCAATAGGAGAAAGAGTAGTCTTTCATAGGAATGCTGGATATCCCCGCTCAAAAGAGTAAAATTTGGTCCTTATCTCACAGCGTATAAAAAGTTAAAGTGGATTGAGGACCTAAGCATAAGAGCTAAAACTATACAGCTCTTAGAAGATGTGAGCTGTAGAAGTGTGCAAATATATCATCATGACCTGTAATTTGGCAATGAATTATTAGATAAAACACCAAAAGCATGAGCAACAAAAGAAAAATGAGATAAATGAATCTTCGACAAAATTAAAAATTGCTATGCTCTAAAGGACACAGTCAAGAAAGTGCAAAGACAAGAATGGAAGAAAATACTTGCAAGTCATAAATTTGACAAAGAACTTGTATCTAGACTGTATAAAGAACTCTTAAACTCAATAATAAAGAGACAAATAATATAATTAAAAATGGGCAAAGGATCTAGGAAGACATTTCTCCAAATAAGGTATACAAATGGCTCGTAAGCACATGAAAAGGTGCTTGACATCATTAGTCATCAGGGAAATGTAAATTAAAACCACAATGAGATATGCATTCATATCCACTAGAAAGACTAAAATTTAAACAAACAATTTCAAGTGTTGGTGAGAATATGGAGGAACCGGAAGCTTTGTGTACTGCTGTCAGGAATGTGAAATGGTGCAGTCACTTTGAAAAATAGTCTGGCAGTTTCTCAAATGGTTAAACACAGAGTTACTATGTGACCCAGCAATTCCACTCCTAGCTATATACCCAAGATAAATGAAAACATATGCCTGCATGAAGACCTGTACACAAATATTCATAGCAGTATTATTTATAATAGCCCAAACAAGGAAGTCCTAATCAACTGAAAAATGGATAAACAAAATATGGTATGCCCATAAAATGGGATACTATTTAGCCATGAAAAGGAATCATGTATTGATACATGCCACAACATTATGAACATTGAAAACATTATGCTAAATGAAAGAAGCCAGTCACAAAAAGACTACATCTTAAATGATTCAATTTGTATGAAATGGACAGAATAGGCAAATCTATAGAGACACAAAGCTGATTAGTGGTTGCTTAGGGCTAGGGGGAATAGGGAGATAAGAGGGTAATAGCTAAAGGGCATGGGATGTCCTTTTGAATTGGTGAAAGTATTCTAAAATTGGCTGTGCTCATGGTTGCGCATATCTGTGAGTATACTAAACATCACTGAATTGTACACGTCAAATAGGTGAATCGTACAGTGTGTGAATTATGTCTCAATAAAACTGTTATAGAGAATTATGTCTCAATAAAACTGTTACAGAGAAATAAAACTGTTATAGAGAAATAAAGTTTGTGGTGACGAGATAGATCAGCAAAGGGGCAGAATAGAAATGGCCAGTGAGGTAGGAGAGATTCCAGGAGGTAGATCTGACCTGAGAGCTTTCTATTACAGTGTAGGAAGTATTTCCTGGCTTTATTCTGCAAGTGATGGAGAACACCACTTGACTGAAGAGTTTCAAATGATGCAGTCAACTAGACTCCTCTTTGGTGGTTTGCCGTAAGGGAAAGAGAAAAAAGGGACAGAAGCTGGAAAGAGAAGAGAATATGTAGACTTTCTCATCTAAATGCTTCTATTTCCTCAGTTCAATAATGTGCTAAGTGCTGGGAGAGAAACGTAGAGGGCAGTAGGTGAGTTCACAGGAAGGCCTGGGGATTTACAGATGGTTTCTCATAAGAGGTGTGATCTGAGCCCATGCTTAAAGATTGGGTTTGCCATCAAAGAAGTGTAAAAAAATAGTATAAGCAATGGTGAAAGGTAAGAAACATCCTGACATTTGCGGGAATTAAAAGAAGCTCGGTGTTAACAAACTAAAGAACAACTATAAGAGGCAGGAAAGAGAGACGGGGGCAAGGTCAGAGAGGGTTGAGATTCCAGTGTAAAGAGTATTTACTCTGGTTTTATTCTGAAAGTGATGTGGGACAATCAAAATGTTTCAAGCAGAGAGATCAAATAGACAAACAGCTCTGAAGGCTGCGGGTAGGATGGATCTGCTCTGGGCAGAGGTGAGCAGGTTGGTGTAAGAACAGCTGTGGGGCTTTTGCACAATATCCTAAACTAAGTCAGTAGATCAGTAGATAAAAGGGAAAACAAACATTTAGAAAGGTGAAATCATTAAGATTTGGTGATTGGGAGAAAAGTGATGACTGGGTAGCTGAGGATGACTTTGATGAAGACTGGAAACATAGGAGAATGGACAAGTTTTATGATCCTGAGGAGCCTGTGGAGTATCAAGGTGCCAAGTGGGCAACTGAATAAAGGACTTAGGGGAGATGGTGGAGCTGGAAATGCAGTCTTAGAACACCTGCAGGCCGGCTGTGGTGGCTCACACCTGTAATCCCAGCACTTTGGGAGGCCAAGGCAGGTGGGTCACCTGAGGTTGGGAGTTCGAGACCAGCCTGATGAACATGGAGAAACCCCGTCTCTACTAAAAATACAAAATTAGCCAGTCATGGTGTTGTGCACCTGTAATCCCAGCTACTCTGGAGGCTGAGGCAGGAGAATTACTTGAACCCGGGAGGCGGAGGTTGTGGTGAGCTGAGATCATGCCATTGCACTCCATCATGGGCAATGAGAGTGAGACTCCATCTCAAAAATAAATAAATAAGTAAAAGACACCAGCATACAGGTGGTTGTTAAAACAAGGAGAGTGGATTAGATTACCCAAGGAGGGTGTCTATGGGGAGAACCCAATTCTAGTATTCAAAAAGTGGAAAAGGGGAACTTACGAGTAATAATGAAAAGAAATGATTAGCAGAAGATGAAGAACATAAGCAAGCAAAAGAGAGTTTCAAAAATAAAAGTCTGTGAGTAGTCCACAGTCCAATGCGTGGAGACTTCAGTTAGAATAGTACGGAAACGGCCGGGCGCGGTGGCTCAAGCCTGTAATCCCAGCACTTTGGGAGGCCGAGACGGGCGGATCACGAGGTCAGGAGATCGAGACCATCCTGGCTAACATGGTGAAACCCCGTCTCTACTAAAAAATACAAAAAATCTAGCCAGGCGAGGTGGCGGGCGCCTGTAGTCCCAGCTACTTGGGAGGCTGAGGCAGGAGAATGGCATA
>NC_045440.1:133118905-133164183 GCF_002776525.5 Piliocolobus tephrosceles | reverse complement strand
CGCCTGGCGGGCGCCTGTAGTCCCAGCTACTTGGGAGGCTGAGGCAGGAGAATGGCATAAACCCGGGGGGCAGAGCTTGCAGTGAGCTGAGATCCGGCCACTGCACTCCAGCCTGGGTGACAGAGCGAGACTCCGTCTCAAAAAAAAAAAAAAAAAAAAAAAAAAAGAATAGTACGGAAATATGTTCGTTGTTTTGTCAATATCATGATCACTGGAGACTTGTCAGAGCAGTTCTGGTGGAGCAGTGGGAGAAAAGGGAGATAGTAGTGATCTGGCTAGGGACGGGGAGGTGAGAAGTGGAGACAGCAAGTGAAGACGATGCTTTCCAGAATGTTCTAAAGGAAAAAGTAGAGTAGAAAGAGAGGTTGGAGGAAAATGTTAGATCCAGACAGTGTTTATATTTTAATATGGAACACTTGATCATGTTTATAGGCTCATGGGAGTGAACTCACAGGGAGTGGAAGACCACGTTAGAGGCTGGAAAGGGGGAGGAGCAGAGATCTTGAGGGGAATAGGTGGAGGTGTGGCCACGAAAATGCAGTCACACTGCATCATTTGTGAGAGGCTGAATAATGGCCCCTCAAAGACGCACATATCACCATCCCCAGAACCTGTGAATGCTACCTTATATGCAACAGGAACTTTGCAGATGTGATTAAATTAAGGATCTTAAGATAGTGAGATTATTCTGGATTATTTGGGTGGGACTTTAACATAATCACAAGTGTCCTTCTAAGAGGGAGGCAAAGAGGGATTTGAATATAGAAGAGCAGGCAATGTGACCACGGGAGCAGAGACTGGGGTGATGCAGTCATAAGCCAGGGAATGTTGGAAGCCATTTGAAGCCAAAAGAGGCAGGAAACTGATTCTTTTCTGAAGGAACCAGGTCTGTCTGATTGTTGTTGGCAGATCACTTCAATTTTTAGCCTTGTGAGACACATTTTGGACTTCTGACATCTAGAAATGTAAGCGAATACATTTGTGTCATTTTATGTCACTGCGTTTGGGATAATTTGTCACAACAGCAATAGGAAATTAATATATCTTCTGATACTAGAAGGGGATAAGACACAGGAATAGTTAATTTTGACAGAGGTGGACAGGAATTTAAGTTGTGGATACCTAATGGTCTTAACTTTATTTTGGATCAGAAAGCCAGGTTATGTTTTAGGATAATAGGGATAAGCTAAGGAAGTTGAAAGGAAAAGTTCTTGGAAGTAAATGGCAAGGCTACTAAACTAGCAGAAGAAAAAGAATTGACCAGTAACCTTGATACCAAGAAACTGGATGTGTTGAACAGACTTTTGCTGTGGAGTGATGGAGATGTCGTGTTGCTTCTCTGCTTCTGGGATTTTTGCCAGCTGTGCCCAGTCACCCCAATAGAAGATCAAAGAAGGCGACTGTGAGTTTAATTCAGGTTTGGGATTTTGCCAGCTTGCAGGAATGGGTGGTGGAAACACTGATTCTGGTGGGTTTCCTGCCTCCACCTCCTATCTTGAGGTGTGTGGGCCGGGAGAATGGGCAGCTTCCAGTTCCAAGGGTCCCATGGGAGGAGGGGAGGCAGCTCCCTCTAGTGCTGCCAGGTCAAATCTAAGTTACGAAGGTGGAAAAGAAAGAATTATAATTTGATGGAAAGGTTGAGGTTTAAGGGAAATAAGTTTCTGGGGACATAGTGGAAATGTGCAAAAGTGAGAACATGGAGTGCGCAGAGGAGACAAATCGTCTCATAGTGCAAACTGGTAGGGAGTGGAAGAACAGAAGCCCCGTGGCTGAGAGGGCTGGTGACTTTGGAGGCAAACACACATGACAGAGATGAAAGGCGGCTGGGATTCGCAGTTTGTCCTAAGGCTCCAAGCGGCTTTCTGGGGTCAGCCTTTGGGATGGGCGTGGTAGAGATCTCTAGCAGGCAAGTCTATCACAGTGGACTGGGCCCTGGGAGGGGAAGTGATGATGTTTAAGTCCTGTGTGGCTGGAGGGGCTTGACTGCGGGAGTCCAAGCCCCAGTGTACCCTCTTTCCTAGAGTTCTGGATTGGGTAATAAGCTACTCGGAGCTTAGAGCAGATCCTCTTTCCCTGGGACTTCATGGCCCAGTGCTTGAGGGGGCTGGGGCTTCAATTCCACTGTGACCCACATCCTTTCCTCTGAGTAATTACAGACCCACATTGTCCAGGCTATTTTACGTCTCCCTGCACATGCTATTTGCTCATGCCAGAATG
This sequence comes from Piliocolobus tephrosceles, assembly GCF_002776525.5. Classification (NCBI taxonomy): domain Eukaryota; kingdom Metazoa; phylum Chordata; class Mammalia; order Primates; family Cercopithecidae; genus Piliocolobus; species Piliocolobus tephrosceles. The sequence goes on along the minus strand of NC_045440.1, from coordinate 133,161,966 downwards.
GGGCTTGGCTACCTGTCTGCCTGGTGAATTCATCTTTCAAACACAGCTCACTGCCATCCTCTCCAGGAGGCTCCTGTGATGGTCTCCGCCTACAGCTCCCATCTCCGCCTACAACACCTTCAGGGTGTTGCTCCCTTCTCTGCACAGCTATGCTTTGCAATACTCATGCTGTTGTATGGAACCACACGGTTCTCTTCCTCTATGTCTTTTCTCCCTCTCTCACTAGCTCCCAAGCTCACTGTGTCTCAGTCTCTATATCCTCAATACTCCAGAGAGGAGATCCGCAAACACACTGGAATAAATCTTAAGGACTGTGTAAGTGAAGGAGCAATTCTGATCAGGGTGCTGGTTGGGATATGGGTAGGTGGTATATATGAGCTTCAAGTCCATCTTAGCCTTTCTTGGTAGAACTACTTTCTTTTTCCAAAACCAGTTGCTTAAAAACTCTGTCCAAAGTAAAAAAAAAAAAACAAAAAAACAAAAAAACAAAAAACAAAAGAAGTGCAGACTTCTTCCTCCCAAGGCCAGCTCTGTCTGATTGCTAGGAAATTTCAATGTTTGAGTGGCATCCATGTCCCTACTCTCTACTCTGGCTAAACCAATTGCTTATTTAATTCTTTACATGTCCCTCCATCAGGGGACAGCCGTATCTCCTTCTTCACATCACTTTGCCTTCCTGGATCCTGCCACCTGTTTTTCTAGGTGTGAAAGCGCTGAAGTTTGGAGCAAGGCCTAAACTCTCTGTGAACCTCATGTCAAATCACGTAGTTTCAGAAAACCCAGATGCAGTTTGAAATTACAGTTAAGATTCCATGGAAAATAAATGACATGAGCAGCTGAAAACCCCACCCCCACCATCCTCCCCTCCCCTCCCCTCCCTCTGTTTTTGATGTCCCCTCCCCGCCTCAGCCTCCCCACCCCATCGCCTCTTCAGAACAGAATTTGTTCACTGGGGACATGAAACCCGAGCCTTGCACAAGAGTCGGGTGTTGATTTGGTCCATCCAGGGACACGCAGCTGCTCAAGGGGGCGGGGTGGGGGTGGGGGCACTGGCAGAAGTCTCTGGAAGTCCTCAGGAGAATTGCAGTTGGAGGGTCCTTGGGGGCTGCCCCCTCCCGTTTTGCGCAATCTATCTTTAGAGAACTGCAAGTTAATTTCTCAGAAGGGCCTCAGAGCTGTGAAGACTTCTAAACGGACAAACCACTTCCTGCAATCTTTAACTGAATTGGGGCTGGGGGGGTGTGACCATTGGAGGGGGGGTCCATTCAGACTTATCCACCCTTGTGTCTTTCCACAGCCCACCCCTGGCTCTGGGCCAAGAGAGATGGAGCAAAAAGTGGGTCCTGTAACACTAGCAGAGGTCACCAGCCAGAAGTGCAGCCCTGCTCTCAGGGGCTGGCCAGTAAGGGGGGCCTGGATGGGGGTCAGGACCCTGTCCTGATGTCCCCATTTCAGCTTGGAGCCTCTTGCACTTAATCTTTTAAGAGGCAACCTGGGACAGTTGCTTCCTGTCTCCAAGTGCCGTCTCTAAGATGGGTAACAGGAGGCTGTTTCAGAAAGAAGCAACTTGAAGTCATTCAGCAATGGCTTCAAGTCTCCTAGTGGTGTCAGCAGCAAATGGGTTACCAAAACATGAGGACCCCGAAAGGATTCTTCCAGGCAGCTTGATGCAGTGCAGAAAGATAGATTTAACCATAAGCAGGCCTGGATTCAAATCTTGTCTCCACCACTTACTATCAAGTACTAAGAGGACTTGGGGAGGTGTCAACTTCTCTGTACCTTAGTAAACTGCAATCAGTAACAGGAACTACCCTGGAAAATTGTTATGATGTTTGCCTGAGATGATATCTACACAATACTCATTTTGGGGCTAGGGATATCAATATGTCCAATACATACTACTTCTCAATCCCTCAAAAAATAATAATAAAGGCTATTTTGGAGAGTTTGCTAAATGTCAGGTCTTAGCACTGAATGTGCCTTATCTCATTTGATCATTGTGATGGACGCTGTGAGACTGGTAATTATGACTGGAGCTTTATGGAGTCTTGAGATGGCAGTGGCAGCCTCTCAATGGGATTCTGGCTCTGGCAACAAAGTATTGTTCTTACCCTCCCTCCTGTGCTTCTCCTCATCACACCTTTCTGGACACCTTTTCCTCAGGTACCTGGGGCAACTCTCTTGTAGCTTCAGAAATCCAACCCCCCACCTGGCCTACATTCTATACCTGCCAAGCTCTGAGTTTAGCCAGGTGACTGTGGCTGAGGGGCTAAGGCTAGAAGTAGAACTGCCATATTCTGAAAAAAAAATGTAGGACACACGGTTAAATTCAAATTTCAGATAAATGACAAGTGTATTTTTAGTGTATGTCTATCCTAAGTATTGCATGGGACACATACCTGCTATAAAATTATTTGTTTATTTGAAATTCAAATTCAACTGGGAAACCTCTACATAGTCAAAAATTATATTTTTATCTTTTACATATGCTAGCATTTTCCTACTTTGGCTTAATGAACCCTTCCCGTTGATAAGCATTCCACACTTCAATATGTGCCACTCATTTGAACCTTGAAGTATCATTACTCCCATTTCACAGAGGAGAAACTTGAGGCTCAGAGAGGTCAAGGAACTTCCCCAAATAACATAGTTATTAAGAGAATAACTAAGAGAATAACTATGAGTTATTAAGAGAATAAGAATGAGAGTTGCAACTCCTAGTTATCTATGAGCCTATGAAGTCACAAAGATTCCAGACCGGTCTGAAATCTATAGCCAAGAGGAAAAGGAGAATTGAGGTTTTGAAAACATATACTGCAAGTGGAAAAGTCAGCTGGGTATTGTCTTGGAGGCCTGAACTGCACTTTTGAGCCAGACATGGAAGTTCAGCATTCCACAGACCACCTTTGCCCAGCATGGCAAGGTGGAAGCAGGCGCCGGTGGCCTTTATTGTGTAATGAAAGGTTATCTGATCACATTGGTTATTTGATCACAAAGCCCCCTGATGTTTCACTTTGAGCCAGAACCTTGGGAATGCAGAAAATAGATCCAATTGCAAGTCTGACCTTTTCTATGTACCAAATGCTGATGGAGAAAGGAGCTAGAATTGCTCCTCAAAGACAATTCTCTATGCAATTCAAAGTAAAGGCTGTCAGCTGAGGTGTGGAAGGAGATACTACCCAGAGAGCTTCCAGAATTTCCAAAGACAGGTGCCGGCATCTATCTTATACCAAAGAGGCTGTTCACAGAGTACAATTGCTTTTGTTTTTGTCTTATTCTCATGTTCCCTCACTTTTGGACCCACACACACACACTCATACATTACAGATGCAAACGTATATATAAACATTAACATTTGAAACACTCATATCAAATTTGGAGAAATATATTTATGACATGAACATGAAATAATCATCACTCATGTGTTATGCATATAACTATTTAATAGTATTTGTAAATGAATAAAAAATTTTTTAGCTTACTCATTGATTGATTTATGGGCTGGTTTATTCAACAAATACATACTAAACACCTAATATGCACTACTTTCTTTGCCAGGTGCTGGAGGATGGGATCTAGAGATGAATGGAGTTCAAATAACAAATATTAAACCCAACGTATTTGAAGGAAAACGTGGCATGAAAGAATTGAGACATTGCAGCCACATGTACCTGGGTTTTAAACTGGGCTCTGCCACTCACCAGCTATGTATCCTTGGGAAATTCACTTAACCCTTTGAGTCTCAGTCTCCTCATCAGTAAACTGAAGCTAATGATAACTATTTTGTTAGTACTGTATGACAACTTTGTGACTAGTTGCATGTTAGTAAAATTGTACCCATTTTTACAGATGACAATGTGGCTCTGAGAGGTTTGCTGTATTGCTCAAGGTCATACAACTAGTGAGTATGGCAGCCGAGCGTTGAACCTTGGTCTTCTAGTTCCAAGTGTAGTATTTTTTCCATTTCTTTCCAGCTCATTTTTTTTTAGCCCAATTAATTAATTAATTTATCCTTCCAAACTATTCAGCAAAACATTTCTGTGTTCCAGCATCACTATCTGTTATGAAAAGACCTCCTGGAGTCTCTTTATTCTAAACTTTCAAGACAACAACCACCACAATAAAATTAACTTTAAGTGAGCACAGCCATTGAAGAACATTAAGTTTGTGCAAACTTCCTTCCATGATTGCTAAGTACAATTTGATACAAAACAGTCTCTAGACTTCAGTGGGTGGAAGTGAAGGCACCTGTTCTCCTTTTATCATGGAGTCCAGCTCCTGGAGGGTCCCAGTTTGATCTTCCAGGTTTTTCTGTTTCTCTCAGCAATTCACCCCCACCAAACCATAATCTGTTGACATTCTGGAAAAGGAACATTGATTTTAGCCATCATCAGCTAGGCGCAGGTAATTCAGACAGCTGGATTGCTGTACTGAATGTATCTTGCATGTACCCAGAAGATAGATAAAGCAGCTAAAACTCACCAAGGACTCAGTTTGCTTGCCTAGTTAGCCATAAAAGCCATTCTCTTTCCCACTAACGGAGAAGTCTGTCTTTGGGAAGAACCATACCTTTATGAATGTGCTTCTGTATTAGTTTCCATCAGGCCTTGAATCAATGCATGGTGCATTGACACACATAGAGCACTATTAAATCTTTGGACTAGAAGGACTTCATTGTCATTTTCTGGTCCCATGCTCTGACTATTTAGGTCTATCTTCCTAAAATTCTATCAACTGTTTGAATTGCTCTATTTTGGTCTTTTTGACAGTGGTTGGTCTGGGAAAAACAGAAACTGTCTCCATGCCCCAGTTGAAATTTGAAATGTCCAGTAGAAAGGGCCTGAATTTTAAGAAAAAAATAATGTTTAGTTGCATTTCTAAGATGTAAATACCTTCTTATAAGGTGATATCGTAAAATATCACAGGTAAGGCCTAAGTCTCCTTCATGCTGTTTTTCTCCAAACCCCTGAAGTTTTCTCAGAGGGAACTACTGTTAACATTTTGGTGCACAGTTTTTAAAGCTTTATCTACGTCTTTATATACATGTTTGGGTAGCTTGGTATGTATATGTTTTAACATAAATTTCATCTCTCATTATTATATCACTTGGACTTTTTCTTGAAATTATGTACAAACATACCTCATTCTTTTAACTGATTCTTAGTATTGATTAATGGAGATATGTTATGGTTTATTTCACCATTCCTCTATTGATAAATTGTTGTCATCTCTTTTTTTCTCCTACTGTAAAGAGAATCTTGTATGTGGCTCCTTGTGCAAACAAATGTGCGTGTGTTTCTCAAGTGTGCACATTGAGAGGTGGGATTACTATGCTTACTTCTGCTTGTAAACTCCAGGGATAGGAAATTCACTTGTCCCGGAAGAAGCACCTGTCCTCCCCTCCTCTTCCCTACCCCCATTGTCTGAGTGAGCTGAGAGCCTTGAACCCTGTAGTCCTGGATCGATGCTTTCTGTGGCACAAGTCTAGTCTGTTTTCTCTTCAGATTTGATAGTCATTTCCATTCCGGCAGCTCCTACTGAGGGGAGGGAGTGAAGAACAGTAGACTCATGAGAAACCAAGAAGATAGCCCTAGGTAGGTCAGATCTCAACAGGAAAACTAATAAAGGCTGTACCGAATAATGACTGTAGATAGTCCCTCTGCCAGTTTTCCATTCTTCCCCAGCCCTTGCATTACTGAGGATGACCCAGAATTGCAGAATCTCACCTATACTTTTAGGGGTGCAGGAGAATTTAAACCCATTCTTTGCAGGCACTGAATTTTAAATATGGAGATGAGGCTTTCTGTGGGGAGTCTTCCTGACCTTGGGTAAGTACTTTACTATTGAAGCACCTGTTTCAAATTACCGGTTAGAGGGTGTGATGATCTCTGCTCTACTTAGCTATTGAGGTTGTTGAAGAGATGAAATGAGATCATAAAGGTGAAATCTTAGGTGCAGGCTTAAGGGACGACTATGGCATAGCATTCAAGATGTGTGCTCCGGAAGCAGAGGGGTTCATTTCAAACTCTCTTGAGGCTAAACTATGTGAACTTAGGGCAATTTGAGCTCTGGGCAGAAGGGAGCACTCTTGCACTGTCTCTAGATTGTCTTCACCAGTTGGGAGGAGGGGATGCATTTTTGTCTCTATTGTCTAGTATAGTCCTTGGGTCACTGTGGGGATGGTGAGTTACCTTGTATCCATTAGCTGGGACTGGCCATTTCATGATTCCCCAAAATGCAAAGCATCCTGGCCCAGTCGACTTTGCCAGTTTTTTTTTTTTTTTTTTTTTTTTTTTCCAGGGCAGATAGGAGCTGACCACAATGGCTCAAGTGGCAAATGAAGAGTCCAGCACAACAAACAGCCATCATATGGTGCAAATAGCAGGAGAGACCCCATTGCCACCTGATTTCTGCTTGATCTATTTGTGGTGGCATGAGGCACTGCAGGAGAGGTACCCTGCTGCCTTCCAGCAGTAATGAAAGAGATTATGTGGACTATGGGTTCTAGGAAATAAACTTTGAAGACTCCAGCTGGCTTGGCAATAATATAGGTGGTTCTAATGACACTGCTTAGTTATGGGAAACCATCACTGAAGAAATAGGCCCATTTAGTATCATCTCCCATCTTGTCATGAATATCAGAAGCCTGGAAGACAGGGATAAAATAAAAATGGGTGAAACGTGTTTGGCATCTGGAGTTTCTGGAAAGTGCAGCCAAGCCTCTCCGTTATGCTTTGTGTTGGTTCTGGGCTGATTAAAGGTATCAACATTGTACCTCTTTCTTGCTACTGCTTTGAACTTTTTATTTTGACATAATTTCAGACTTTTAAAAACATTGACAGAATAGTACAAGGAGTTTCCCTCATGTTAATAATTTACCAACTTTACTAAATTTAATATATGTGTACCATCTATTATATATGCCATGTATTTTTAAATGATACCATATATTTTCATATAATGCCATATTTTTTTGGACTTATTTGAAAGTTACAGACATAATGTTCTTTATCCCTGAAGATTTCCATGTGTACTTTCTGAAAATGCATTTTGTTACCTAAGCACTATTGTTAATCATCAAAACTAGGAAATTAACATTAATACAAAGCTATTACCTCATCTATAGACTTCACTTGAATTTCACCGATTGTTCCAGTTTTATGCCGTATGGTAAAAGAAAACACTGGATCACACATTTAATTTATTCATATCTCATCTTTTTAAATCTGGAACAGTTTTCTGTCTTTTATGGCAATGACATTTTAGAAAAGTATAGGTGAGATTTTTGCAAAATGTTTCTTAATCTGAGATTCTCCAATATCTCCTCATGATTAGATTCAGGTCATGCATTTTCAGCTGGAATATCATTGAAGTAAAGTTGTGTCCTTTTTCATTCATTATATCAGGAGGCACATGATGTCAATTTCACTCATTATTAGTGATGTTGACTTTATTTGATTAAGATGGTGTCTGCCAGTTACAGTAAATGCTGTGGTAAAGGTGTTTTCCAACCTTTCCCTTTATAATTAATAAGTATCTCATTAAGAGATGCTTTAATATGTGAACATTCTGTTACTTCTCATACTTTAAGCCACTGGTTTTATCATCACTGATGATTCTTATCCTGAACTGATTACTGTTTTGAAGGTTGCCAAATTGTTGTTTTCTATTTCCATCATCCTTTCCACATTAGTTAGTTAGCTTTTTGTTGTAAGGAGGAGATTTCCCTACTTCCACATTTATTTACTTAAAGGACCTATCCACCATGGTTCAAATCCTTGAGCACATGTAATATGAGATTGTGATCTGGTGCTAACATTGTGCTTTGTCATTTATAAAGATTGCTAACATCAGTTTTTCTCATTTGTTCTTCACAGCCAGACTATGTAGAAGTAAGTGGGGTTCTTCTATTACAAATGAGGAACCTGAGGCTCAAGAAAGTCCCTTCAATCATCGCTTGTGTTACACTGCATACTCAGGATTGACTTTGTGAGCTCCCTGAGAGCAGGGCAGGTATGTTAGTTACATTTAGATCTTCTAAACACCCAACCCAGCAGGTGCTCAATACTGAAACAATGAATGAATAAATAAAAGAGTAGGAAAGCATTCTGATCTTCTAAATCATTTTCTTACCTTCTTGTTCATTCATGGAACTCTTCCCCTATTATAGCAAAGCCTAATGTTGGAACTTCCCTTGGGAAAGGCAGAAAACGATGCAATAAGAGAAAGAGCTTTGCTGAGGAGGGTGAGGACAGGCAAATAACAGAATAGCCTGGATCTTTGCATGTCTGAGAGGGGGATAGTGGCATTTACCAAGTGGAAAGGGCACAGAGAGTGGCAGGTATGTCCAGGTCCTAAAGAGTGGTTGTTCTGGCTGGGCATGGTGGTGGGCACCTGTAATCCCAGCTACTTGGGAGGCTGAGGCAGGAGAATCACTTGAACCTGGGAGGTGGAGGTTACAGTGAGCTGAGATTGTGCTGCTGCACTCCAGCCTGGGTAACTGTGAAATTCTGTCTCAAAGGAAGAACAAAAAAGGGGGAGGGAGGGAGAGAGAGAAAGAGAGAGAGTGTTCTTAACAATCCCAGTAACGGAGAGTGGCAGCCAAACAGTCCAGTGCTTAAGTGCCATTAACCAGGCTGGACAGGAGGTTTTTACTAGCTTTCAGTGGAACTCATCTGGAACCTGGTGCGGTGGTTTTATGGTTTCCATCTGAACTCTTGAGAAGAAGCTCAGGGCCCCTAACTCTGTTTACTTGTTCAAGCCTTTAGTCCCCAATGCAGCTTACTGTGGGAAACTGAGTGAACAAGAACAAAAGTTATATTAAAAATAATTCTAAAACATAACCAAGAGCCTGGCCCCAGAGTATTATGGAGGCTTGGCCACCAGGTTATGTTAGGAGGAGGGACTGGCCTATGCAAATTTAATTCCTGTGAGGTTTTTATTTTTAGGTTCATACATTTCTGGGGGTGACTGATCTTTGACTGAAGATTCTATTATTTCCTTTCATTTAGGCCTCAGTTTTCTACCTTTTGTATAAAAGGATATTAGATCAGGTGAGGGCTTGACAACTTTAGAGCTATAATAAGTGAAATAGGCCAGAAATAAGTACTAGTGAATGGCAGGAGTTGGAGTGACATGGTGACCACCTGTCCAGTCCATAGGGACAGCTGCTATTTAGCTTCAGCCATGCTGGAATGCAGACGTGGTATTGACAGATATTCATATTTTTAAAGAGAAGCAAGAAATACAATTCTGTGCATGTGAGATATCCTGATTTATTATAAATATTGGCAGCTACATAATTTTTTTTTTAATGCTATACAGTTTAAACAAAACATATCTGCCAACTGGATTTGAATCTGTGTTGAAAGATTGAACGGATTGACATGAAGACTGACAAATCTCTAAATGACTGTTTTGCTCTAAAATTCAAAGGTCAATGATTCTGATCAGGCTTATTTCCATGCATTTCTGCTATCTAACCTCATCTTCTTGCTATGATTTGTTGGAATTTGGGGGTGGGAGGGACACCCACCATGACGGTGTTTATCGTCTGGTTCAATATGTCCTTTAACCCTTGGTTTCATGCCTTCAGATCAACAAACTTCTCTCTACCAGAGACTGGTGGCCATGCTCAAATGAACTGATAGCTTTCAAAGAATTCGCCTAACTTACTATATCACTGAAGTCATAGCACACTTACTGTGTCATTATTTTTAAAAAGCGATTGCATTCCGTAAAGCAGTATGGGTGGCCAGCACAGGGAGCTGGAGCATGAGCTAAGGGCACCAGGGCCCGGTATAGCCAGTTAGCTCTGCTATATTTGGAGGGTGTAGATTGGACTTAGCTGGCAGTCTATGGAATCTGTCTCTCTGGTCACAAAGAAGATTGAGGAAGGGAGTGACTTAAGGTAAAGCCATTCCTTCTGCAGGAAAAGAAATTCAAAATTGCTTTCACAGCTCTCAGTGGCTCAGTTGAATGATTTACATCATGTTCTTAAACACATAGGCTGTCACTCTTCTGGCCCACCCCCACCCCAGCCATGAGGATAGGTGGGTCTGTAGGTTATTTGACTTGACCCAGAAGCCCAAAGGGGCCTCCTGTACAGCTGTTAATGATATTTGATGACCCTTTCTGTGTTTGCTCTCACCGAGAGTGAGCACGAGGGTGAATGTGCTGGTTCTGTTACTCTTCTCAGAACAATAATAGCTGCCATTTTATTTACTCTAATAGCACAAAGTCCTTAATCATTTGCAAAGCGCCACTGGATCTGACACCTGCCCCCCAGCCAATCATATACATCATCTCTTACTTTTTTCTTCCTTGCTCACTGTACTCCTCCCACCCTGACAACAACTCTGGAAACACTCCTGCCTTAGGCCTTTGCTATTTCTTCATATAGTCACGTAACTCACACCCTCATCTCCTTCAAGTCTCTGCTCAAATGTCATCTTTTCAAGGAGTCTTACCTTGTGCTCTTAAAAATTTCAGTCCACGCCTTTGCCCTCCCAACCACCTATCCCTCTGTCCCTGCTCTCCTTTTCTTGATTTCATTCACCAACTTCTAACCTACAATGTAAATTACTCAAGTATTATGGTTTACTCTGCATCCCTCCACTAGGATATGAGTCTACCAGGGTAGAGTTCATTTCCTTTACTGATGTATTTCAAACACATAGAAGAATGGACACTCAATAAAGGTTCATGGAATAAATTGATGGATCCCATTTTCCTGCTCTTACTTGTGCACTGGGGCATTGTGACGAAGGAGGCAGCAATACTAAAATACAACCAAGAGATTCCTGCCCTGCTTCTTAGGGGTGGGCAGTTCTCAGGGCTGAGCCCATTCACCTTTTGATGGAAAACCACCATAAAGGAAGGAGATTATGTAACCCTGAAGCTTTTCCTAATCAGTTGTGCTCTGGAAGGGTGAGGCAACCTGACTGGTCAGAAGAGTGTCTCCTACCTACATTTCTCCAGCTTCCTGTTCCAGGAATGATTAGCCGCAGAAGTCAGAGAGAAACCAACGGAAAAACAAGTTTCCTCCAATCTCCCTCTGCACCTTGAGCATTGAGGTTTACGAAGATTACGGTAAAGCTTATCCAAGAGAACTGTGACCACTGCCATGCCACGGCTCCTTCCCCTGACTGGTAGTGATGCAAGGGCCGAGGCTGAAAGGAGGGCACTGGGGTATCCGGAGTGGGGGACCTCAAAAAATGCATCTTGAAAAAATATGAGCTGTTCTGAAAGATCCAGCCTAGCAGCTTCCTGAAAATGAACCACATTTTGTTGGTTTCCCATCCCCTAACTCTCCTTCTCCTTTCCAACTCTCATCCTCTACTCTCTGCAACCCCCACTAGAATGAAATAATTGTCTCATTTCCAGACAGGGTTCTGCTGTAAGGATGTAGTCTTGGGGGGCCAGGATTTGAAGGTAGCCCGTGTATTTGGAATCATGTCCCCACTGAGTTTCCATGTTCCACAGCTGCCTGGGACATCAGACAGCTGTGTTTAGGGCTGCCCATTGGGGTAGAGGCTGTGGCAGGATTTCAGATGGGAGGAAAACGGTGCTCATGTTGTGACTTAGGTGCTGGCAATAGCTGATGCTTTCATATGCGTGCTACTTGGCTCCTGTGCAGAACTTGTTCAGGACCGAGCAATTTATAAGCGAGGATTCACCAGTTAAAAAGCAGAAGAGATGATTTCCTGACTTTACTGTCTTTTCTTTTTATATTTAAATTTTCAGCTAGTTCTTAAGTTTGATCAGGAGAGTTGAATCTGCAGATCCCCAGCATGGAAAAGCAGTTCTGTAATCTCAAAATTTTCCATGTATTGATCTTAATTTTCTAACGTTTTTATTATTAGTTACAGTCCTTTTATTTAATCTTAGCTTTTTAATAAATAATATTGCTCCCTACTTTGTAATCTTTTAAACATACATGGTATTTGAGATATTGAATTTGATTTATATTTAATTCAGTATATTTAATATTAGTATTACTATTATAGTTACTATAAATATATAATATTAAATACAAGGTATTTAATACTGGGTGGATATAGCACTATTCTTTTAAAAAAGTAAAAAAAAAAACCCCTTTCTCCTCTTTAATAGTCCAATAAAACCATATCAGGTGTTTACTTAGGGGAAATGTCTTGAATGAGAATATTAAAAAATGAGTTAAATATTAAATAGTCCCAGAGACTAAAGAGTAGATTTGGCAAGATTTTGGGATGCTACACAAATTTGTTTATAAGAAAATATGTTATTGAATACATTTTTTATGAAACAAAGTCAGAAAAGTACACAGATCATAAAAGTACTGCCTGATTAATTTTCAAAAAGAAACACACCCCAGTATCTAGCACCTTGATCCTGAAACAGCAGTTACTAAAGCTCCAGATGTTCCCCCATGCTTCTCTCCCATCACTACATCTCCCAAAGGATGGAAACACCGCCTTGACTTCTAATTTTTGCTTGTTCTTGAACTTTACATAAGTGGAATCATAGAGCATATACTATTTTGTGTCTGGCTTATTTTGCTCAACATTATGTTAGTAATATTAGCCTTTTGATTGTGTGTAGCAATGATTTGTCCACCCTCCTTACTGTAAATTATTTCATTACCTGAGTATGCAACATCTTGTTTACTTAGTCTGCTATTGATATTTGTTTCCAATTTTTCACAATGATAATTAAGGACATTCTCCTTTATGCCCTTAGGACAATTATATTCATTCCTGTTTGGCATATTGTTTGGTGTACAGTTTGATATATATCTAAGAGTGGAAATCCTGTATCAGAGGGTACATGTGTGTTCCATTTGGGGAGACACTGCCAACAGGTTTTCTAAAGTCGTATCAATATACTGTCCTGCTAGCAGGGCAGGAATGTTCTGATGGTTCCGTATCCTCGTTAATGCTAGATAGCACTGTTGGTATTTCAATTTTAGATTTTCTAGTGGGCATGTAGTGGTATCACACTGTAGTTTTAATTTACATTATCTTGCTGACTAATGAGTTGGAATACCTTTTTTCTGTTGCCCACCCATTGCATATCGATTTTTGTGGAGTACTTGTGTAATATATCTTCTTCTTCTTTGTTTTTTTTATTTAAGTTCTGGGATACATGTGCAGAGCATGCAGGTTTGTTACATAGGTATACAAGTGCCATGGTGGTTTGCTTCACCCATCAACCTGTCATCTACATTAGGTGTTTCTCCTAATGCTATCCCTCCCCTAAATCCCCACCCCACAACAGGCCCTGGTGTGTGATGTTCCCCTCCATATGTCCATGTGTTCTCATTGTTTAACTCCCACTTGTAAGTGAGAACATGCAGTGTTTGGTTTTCTGTTCCTATGTTAGTTTGCTGAGAATGATGGTTTCCAGCTTCATCCATGTTCCTGCAAAGGACATGAACTCATTCTTTTTTATGGCTGCATAGTACTCCATGGTATATATGTGCCACATTTTCTTTATCCAGTCTGTCATTGATGGGCATTTGGGTTGGTTCCAAGTCTTTGATATTGTGAATGGTGCTGTAATAAACATACATGTACATGTGTCTTTATAGGAGAATGATTTATAATCCTTTAGGTATATACCCAGTAATGGGATTGTTGGGTCAAATGGTATTTCTGGTTCTAGATCCTTGAGGAATCTCCACACTGTCTTCCACAATGATGGAACTAATTTATACTCGCACAAACAGTGTAAAAGTGTTCCTATTTCTCCACATCCTCTCCAGCATCTGTTGTTTCCTGACTTTTTAATGATCACCATTCTAACTGGCGTGAGATTGTATCTCATTGTGGTTTTGATTTGCATTTCTCTAATGATCAGTGATGATGAGCTTCTTTTCATATGTTTGTTGGTCGCATAAATGTCTTATTTTGAGAGGTGTCTATTCACATCCTTTGCCCACTTTTTGATGGGGTTGCTTTTTTTTTTTTTGTAAATAAGTTCCTTATAGATTCTGGATATTAGCCTTTTGTCAGATGGATAGATTGCAAAATTTTTCTCCCATTCTGTAGGTTGCCTGTTCACTCTGATGATAGTTTCTTTTGCTGTGCAGAAGCTCTTTAGTTTAATTGGATCCCATTTGTCAATTTTGGCTTTTGTTGCCATTGCTTTTGGTGTTTTAGTTACGAAGTCTTTGCCCATGCCTATGTCCTGACTGGTATTGCCTAGGTTTTCTTCTAGGGTTTTTATAGTTTTAGGTCTGACATTTAAGTCTTTAATCCATCTTGAGTTAATTTTTGTGTAAAGTGTAAGGAAGGGATCCAGTTTTAGTTTTTTGCATATGGCTTACTAGTTTTCCCAACAACATTTATTAATAGAGAACCCTTTCCCCATTGCTCGTTTTTGTCAGGTTTGTCAAAGATCAGATGGTTGTAGATGTCTGGCATAATTTCTGAGGCTTTTGTTCTGTTCCATTGGTCTATATATCTGTTTTAGTAGCAGTACCATGCTGTTTCGGTTACTGTGGCCTTGTAGTATAGTTTGAAGTCAGGTAGCATGATACTTCCAGCTTGTTCTTTTTGCTTAGGATTGTCTTGGCTATATGGGCTCTTTTTTGGTTCCATATGAAGTTTAAAGTAGTTTTTTCTAATTCTATGAAGAAAGACAATGGTAGCTTGATGGGGATAGCACTGAATCTATAAATTACTTTGGGAAGTATGGCCATTTTCATAATATTGATTCTTCCTATCCAAGAGCATGGAATGTTTTTCCATTTGTTTGTGTCCTCTCTTATCTCCTTGAGCAGTGGTTTCTAGTTTTCCTTGAAGAGGTCCTTCACATCCCTTGTAAATTATAGTCCTAGATAGTTTATTCTCTTTGTAGCAATTGTGAATGGGAGTTCAGTCATGATTTGGCTCTCTGTCTATTATTGCTTGTTTTCTTTTCCTATCACTGAGGTAGTTATTTATATAATCTGAAGTTTAGACATTCGTCAGATACATGAATTGCAAACATCTTGCACACAGTGGCTCACCTTCATGCTCTTCATGGTTTCTTTTGATACAAGTATTTTAAATTGTAATCTATCGTTCTTTTTCTATATGGGTAGTTTTATGCAGGCATGTTCTGTTTCAGAAATTTTTGTCTACTTAAAGTATCAAGATATTTTTCTAGGCTTTCTTGTAGAAGCTCTACTATGTTTTGCTATTTTCATCTAGATGTATGGTACATTGGGAATTTTTCCATCTATTGTAAAACAGGGAGTCAGGATTTTCATGGCACCATTTACTAAAAAGACCATTCATTCGCTATTGAACTAGTGTTGCCTTTGTTATGTACTGAGTAATCACATATATATCTGTTTCTGTATATTACTTTTAGTTTTATTGGTTTGTTTATTTTTACATTGACTTAATTAACTGTAACTCTATAATCAATCTTGATATCTGATAATGTAAGTTCTCTAAGTATTCTTTTTAATTGTTTTGGTTTTTCCCAGCCCTTTTTATGTTCTATAAATGTTAGAATCAGCTAATTAATATTCACTAACAAATTAATTATAATTAAATCAGTATATTCTCCTGGTCTTTAATATATCTTTACTTATTTTTCCATCAGTTTCAGACAGAGGTGTATTAAAATTTTCGAGTATGGTTGCACTTTTATCTATTTCTTTTAATAGTTGCATCAATTTTCAACTTATATATTCTGAAACGATGATATATAGCTTCTTTGATATGATATACATGATATTTTAGATGATACATAGTTTATATATATTAGAAAATGCATGCACATTTACAATGATCATATTTTCCTGGTAGATTAATTTTTTAAATCATTATACAGTATCCCTCTTATCTCTAAAATGGATTATTGCCTAAAATAATACTTAGTTTAATACTAGTATATCTACAACATCTATCCTCTAGTTATTCACCATGGTAGACTTTTTTTTCTCAATTCATTTCTGGATTTCAGTACTTTTCCTCCTCTATGCTTCAATGTGGGTATTTTCTACTGATATACCTTTGGGTCTCTAAGCTTTTTATGAGCTGTATTGAATCTATTGTATTGTTTGTTACAATGTTAGTTACAATTTGATTTTAGTTCTGGGATCTCCATTTGATTCTTTCTTACAGGTTTCAGTTCTCTGATAATGTTCTGCATCCTGCAAGAATATTCTGTAATGTCACCTTTGCTCTTGAACGCCTTAACACAATTTTTAAAAGGTCCATGTCTATTAAATTCAATAAATGGATCATCTTTGTATCCATTCCTATTGCCAGATTCTTTTTTCCCCCTCGGTTCTGTTTCTTATTCTTCCTAGTAATTATTGAATGAATGCTGGACATTTTCTGCAACAAAATGTATAGGTTACTATTGCATATTGAGATTGGCTTCTCCTTTTCCCTGAAGAACTTGTCAAAGTTAATAATGGACTTGGGGATGTGAAATCACTGCAGAAGATGACACCTCAATCAATACTGGAGATTAGAGAGGTACATTTATGTTACTCCCACACATTTTACCTTTTGTTCATCTTCACTGCTTGCTTATCTGGATTGGACCTTAACTATATCTCATCTGGATTCCTGGCTGATATTTCGTACTTCCAACCTCTCAATTTATTGCAATTTTGCCATAGCCATTTAGATTAAGACTGGCAAAATTCCCTTCTGGTTGCATCACTACTTATGTTCAAAGCCTCCAATGACTTAATGTAGAGAACTAAGATCCCACAAAAAACAAAACACCATATTTTCCTTCCCAATGAATCTTCATGTGTAACAGAGGAGAAATAAAGAAAAAAAATTAGAAGCTGGGCAAAGTCCTAATGTCCAGCTTTATTTTTTCCATACAATAATGAGTGGAACTCCACCCTTGTATAATGCTTTCTGATTATATTTATTATTTATAAAATTATTATTTTTTTAAAAAATAATAAAATAAAAAACTTTATTATTTATAAAAATATATTGTGTTTATAAACAATATAAAAATTCATATCAAGAATTTTGAGGCAAAATTTCATTTAACATTTTATTATAAGCATTAATTTTTAATAATAAATATTTTCTATTAAAATATAGAAATACTTTATAATCTCCTCTGATTGTGCAGATCATCTAGAATTTATAATTGTTTCTTGTTAACATGTAATATTTCAATTTAAAAACCTCCCCTCCCCCAAGTAAATGGCAGAGTCACACCACAGGAAGAAAATGTAATTCAAGGTAACTTTTTTCTTTTAATAAAAACATCCTCCTCTCTTCACCTTTGTGAGTATAAATTTGATGTTATATGGAAATGTGCCTTGTAAACTATACAGTGCTATAAAAATGAAAGCTATTTTACTTAATAATTAACATTAATGCTAATAAAATATTGTCCCCTATTAAAATGCAAATGCTCTTGGAAGACTGAGACATTAAACCAATTATGCATGACTTGGTGAGAAATATTTCATCAGCAACTTTCCCATGCAATAAATGAAGTGGTGTGATGGAGTAAACGAGAAAATGTGTGTGTGTGTGTGTGTGTATGTGTATGACTGGGAGAAAAGCAAGGACACAAAAGTCAGGCCCAAACGCTTCTTTGAGGCAGAACTGGATTAAAACCTGGGTGACAGGTGATAGGTTATCATGACCTAATAAGCTTGTTTCGGTGGCATTATTAAGAAGTTATAACTCATTTCCTGCCTCTGTCACTTCAGTAATATCCTTTGAGGGCTCCATTTCCTAGGCAATACCCTGAGAAGGTTGGAATAAGGGTCTCCAACTCTGATAGTCTACGACACACTGGTTCAATGGTCCATGAGAAGGCAGAGCGTGGCAGTGTCTCATGTCTCCCTCAAGCTTTGTTTGTCATGAATCCAACCCAACCCATGTCCCATATGAGAATTAGACCTTGTGAGAGATAGAGATGACCTTAGGAATGAGCTAGTCTTACATTCTCATTTTACAGAGAAGGAGATTAAGAGGCAAGAAGAGCAAGTGTCTGGCAATGAAGGCCACACAGTGAGTTGGTGGCAGAACCAGAATTGCAACTCCCTTCTCCATGTTCCTCCTGCTTGTTTGTGGGCTACTTATTGCACAATCAGTGGGATTTTAGGTATAAAAACATTAGTAAAGGAGGCAGAAATGGAAGCTTCTGGTGCAAAGAAGCCTCATCTTCTTTATAATTAGTTCTCTCCCTTCTTTGCTTTCTTCTTGTCTTTATTTCCTTCTTTCCGACTGCCCTTGCTTCTGTGGTTTTCCTTCTTTTCTTGTGCACTTGAGATATCGCAAGTGATGAGCAAAACAGGTGTGGCCTCTTCCTTCACTGGGCTTAGAGTCACATAAGACAGAGCAAGTAAAATATTACACTACAGTGCTACCGGCTCATAATCAGGCAACTGCAGAGTCTTAGGGGGTTATCTACTGTAGTCTTGGGGTGGCTGGATAGACTTCCCAAGGAAGGTGATGCTGAAGCTGAGGTCGAAAATTACGAGGATCAGTTATGTAAGTTAAAGGGTGAGGGGAAAGGGAGCCCAATAAGAGGGAGAGAGGGAAAAAAAATGGAGAGTGAGAGAGAGAGACAGAGAGAGAGAGAGAGAGAGAATATATGAGAGAGTGAAGAAGAGAAAATGGGAGGGGGAGAGAAAACATATAATTAAGTATGTCTGGAGCACACCATATTAAAGGAGGGAGTGGCAGAAAACATGAGGTGGGAATCAAATCATGCTGGGCTTTTTGGCCAGGTAAGGAGTTTGGTTTATAGTCTAAAAGAAGTGGTGAACCATGTACAACATATTTTTTTGGAGTATATGTGCATTGTGGAATGAGTTAATCTGGCTCATTAACACACGCATTGCCTCACATAGTTATCATTTTTGTTGTGAGAGTACTTTAGATCCACTCTCTTAGCATTCACTGTTTAAAGAATGCAATATATTGTTAACTATGGTCATCATATTGTACAATAGATCCCTTGAATTTATTCCTCCTATGTAACTGAACTTCAGTATTCTTTGACCAATATCTCCCTACCACCCCCATCAACCAACCCAGCCCACGGTAACCACCATTCCACTGTCATCTACTTCTATGTGATTTTTTTTTTTTTTTTTTTTTTTGAGATGAGTGAGCTCATGTAGTCTTTGTCTTCCTGTGCCTGGCTAATTTCACGTAACTTAATGTCCTCCAGGCTCATCCATGTTGTACATGGTAAAGACCTAACATTTTATCTGTCAAAAAAGGCATACATTGCTACCAGCTTTAAAAAAGGTAGAGATAGTGAACCAGTGGTGAGTTTTAAGAAGAGACATTGCAGAGATACTTAAGGGAAATCAGAGTGATCCTAATGCAGAACTTTTGAGTTTTAATATTGGGATAAAATTTTCATTTCTGGGGGGGTCAAAGTTTAATATTCCCTCCTTCAAAAAATTAGAATGAAGAAGTCCTAGATAGGTTCTAAAGTTCAAATGCAATAATGTACGTAAAGCTTCTTGCTTAGTGCCTGTTACATAAAAGACTGTCAATAAAAGTCATCTGTGAGAATGAGTATGGTGAAACAACTTGGGCTGTTTCCACCTCCAAGCTCATTCTATTGCCAACATGTGATATCTCACTGGGCCATTTAGTTTTAGGGGAATTCTTTCTTTTCTTTTGCTTGCCAATGTTTTAATCTTCACATTTTTCTTCCTACTCCTCCTTCCCTCTTTCCTCCAACTGACGCCTTCATATGAATTCCAGGTAAACCCTGAGAGTTTCATACTCCAAATCTTCTGTGGAAGCTGACCTTCCTCTGGTAGATTACTTAGCTGTCCAGGAATACCTTGATTTAGGGATTAGCCAATGTAGTCACCAGACAGGCCTTTAGAATTATTTCCCCTGAAAGCCTGCACAGGAGTGAGCAGCCTGATCTGGAACTTCTAGACATGTTTTTGGTTCATATAGCTTCTACAAGTGCGTTGTAAATTTCCACTAGAATTTTAGGAAAAACAAAACTGTGGAAAGAGAGGTTGATAGATATTTGAGAGATGTTGAAGAGAAGTGATATTTCTGATGCAAATTTATATGGGTTTTAGCTATTTTCAGCTGTATTTGCTGCTCCCTATAGTATTTATTTGCTTTGTGGTTTTTAATTGACTGATCACTGTGACCCTCTTTTTGGACTTGTGGCCACAGAGTATTTTGAGTGTTGGCGACTCTTTTGGAGAGGATTGCATTAGAAAGACAGACATAACACTCAAAACCTTAGGTCCTGGGTACAGTGGAGTGAAAGGTAGGAAGCAAGAAGGGAAAGGAATGAACAGTTCTGTGTATTTATGATGGTGCAGATGTTGATACATTTTACATATATTAGCTCATTTTATCATCACAGTGATCTAAGAATGTAGATCTATTTCTCCATTCATTACAGATGAGAACACTGAGGCTCAGGTTAAGAGATAGTCTAAATTTACATAGACAGGAAGAAATAGAAATGGAATTTGCCCTGATACTTGTTTAGAGTAGAAATCCATGTCCTTTCCCATTGTTAGTTTGGGAAAAGCCATTTGGACACTAGAGAAGATTTCTGTACCAAGTAGTGGGATTCAACTAATAATTATTTACATTTTTTTGATGGGGGAGGGAGTTAATATTCTATTATCATTTTTTAATTCTCCCCATTGAATTAGACTAAAAAGTCACTGGGACTTTCTGGGCCTCAGTTTTCTTTCTTTTTTCTTTTCTTTTCTTTCTTTTTTTTTTTTTAGAGTTGGAGTCTTGCTCTGTCGCCCAGGCTGGAGTGCAGTGACACAATCTCAGCTCACTGCAGCCTCCGCCTCCTGAGTTCAAGCAATTCTCCTGCCCTAGCCTCCTGAGTAGCTAAGATTACAGGCGCCCACCACCACACCCAGCTAATTTTTGTATTTTTAGTAGAGATGGGGTCTCACCATGTTGACCAGACTGGTCTTGAGCTCCTGACCTCAGGTGATCTGCCTGCCTCAGCCTCCCAAAGTGCTGGGATTACAGGCGTGAGCAACCGCTCCCGGCCCGCGCCTCAGTTTTCTGACCCATGAGAAGAAGTGACTAGATAAAGTCAGTGATTTCTAAACTGTGATATGTGGAATGGCAGGTCACCTTCCAAGGCAGAGGGTACTGGAGAAATAGATGTACACATGGAGATGTTAAGGGTGGGTGGGCTTACAGGTCACCATAGCAGCAAGAGTTTCTCTACTTTCATCTCCTTTATATTTTATTCTGAATAATTTTGAAGAAAACATTTCATGGCTATTAAAAAAGTGTTCACCCTTTACCTTTGTTATGACCCACAGTCAGGTCAACATATCTGAACTGACAAGCTTTAGATCTCAAAGCCCAGAAGACTCTGAGAGGCTCAAACAATGCAAACATGTGACTGCCAATGGGCCCCTTTATGTGAACAAAGAGTGAAGGGAAGCTGTGAGGAGGCAGAGAGGACAGGAGAGAGTTAGGGAGTTGTTTACTGGCTGTCGGTCAATTTGCTGATAATCCATTGTCAAAAGGCAATTCACAAAAACAAAAATTCCCTGAAAACCTATTCAGTGAAAATAATTTTGCCAAAGGAATCAATTGTCTGAATTCCCTGAAAACTATCAAACAATTTTTAGGCCAGATCTAGGACAGGTTGCTACTACTATTTCCTAGCATTGGCAGACGAGTTTTGCTTAAGGACTATGGTAGAGGCAAGGGTGGAGAGATACAGGGATGAGGCAGAGCGTAAGTCTGCAAAAATAACAAAGTCAATAAAAGGAAAGTCTAATCTTTAGGATACAAAATGTTGACTATTTCAAGTGTTCAGAGTCAAATGTAAAACACAAGAGAAATTGACTTCAAATTAGCTGGATTAACAAATCCATATATAAAGTGTACAGAGACATATATTTTTTAACTTCTTGGTTATTATGAATAATACTGCTGTGAACATTTATGTACATGAGTTTTTTGTTTTTGTAGACATATGCTTTCATTTCTTTTGGACAGAAGTCTAGAAGTGGAATTGCTAGGTTACATGGTAAGTCAATGTCTACCTTTTAAGAAACTGTCAAACTATTTTCCAACATGGTTGTACCATTTTACATTTTCACCAGCAATGAATGAGGGTTCCAAGTTTTTCACATCCTTGCCAACTCTTATTATCTGACTTTTAGATTTAACCATCCTCCTGAGTGTGAAGTGATGTCTTGCTGCTTTGATTCGCGTTTCCTAATGACTAATAATGTTGAGCATCTTTTTGTATGCTTACTGATCATTTGGAAAAATGCCTATCTAAATTCTTTACCCATTTTAAAACTGTGTTCTAAAATATGTACTATTGAGTTGTAAGAATTTTAAAAATATATTCTAGATACAAATCCCTTATCAGATAAATGATTTGCGAATACGTTCTTCCAAGCTGTGAGTTCTCTCTTGATGGTGTCTTTTGAAGCAACAAAAATATTAATTTTGATTGAATCCAATTCATCCATTTTTTTTCTTTTATTGCTTGTTTTGTGTTGTATCTAAGAAATATGCCTAACCTCAAGTCATGAAGACTTTTCTCTTGTGTTTTCTTCTAAGAGTTTTATAGTTTTGAGCACCTACATGTAGGCCTTTAGTCAATTTTGAGGATGTTTTTGTGTATGGTATGAAGTAGGTGTCCTAATTAATCATTTTGCATGTGAATGTTCAACTGTTCCAGAATTATCTGGTGAAAAATAAACTTCTTTCCCATTTAGTTTTCTTGACACCTTTATTGAAAGTCTATTGTCTGTAATGGTTTATCCATTGATCTATATATCTATGCTTATACCAGTACCACATTTTCTTGATTAGTTTAGCTTTATAGGAAATATTCAAATTGAGAAGTGTAAGTCCTCTAATTTTGTTTTTAATTTTGAAAATTGGCTATTCTGGCTCCCTGGCATTTCCATGTGAATTTTAAGATAAGTTTGTCAATTTCTGCCAAAAGCCCAGCTGGGAATTTGATAGGGATTTCATTGAATCTATAGATCTATTTGGGTAGAATCATCATCTCAACACTATCAGGTCTTCAATACATGGACATGGGACATGTTTTCATATATTTAGATATTCTTTCTTTCAAGAATGTTTTGTGATTTTAAGTGTAGAAGTCTTGTTCATCATTTGTTAAAATATTTTCCATTTCATTCTTTTGAAGTCATTGCGAACTGAATTTTTTCTTAATTTCATTTTCAGATTGTTCATTGCTTATACAAATACAATTGATTTTTGTGAAATTATCTTCTATCATGTGACCTTGCTAAACTTATTATTTCTAGTATTTTTAATGGATCCTTTGGATTTGCTAGATTCAAATCCTGTTGTCTTCTTCCTTGCTAGCTTGGGTGCTCATTATTTTATATGCTTGCCTGATTTCACTGGCTAGATTCTGTAATACAATGTTGAATAGAAGTGCCAAAGCAGACCTCCTTGCTTTATTCTGAATCTTATGGGGGAAAGCATATAGTCTTTTACCATTAAGTATGGTGTTAGCTGTAAATTTTTTGTAGATGCCCTTTATCGTGATGAGAAATTTTCCTTCTATTCCAAGTTTTGAAATCATGAATGCACGCTGGATTTTGGTGAATGTGTTTCCTGTGTCTATTGAGATGATTATGTATTTTTTTGATTTTTGATGTCAAAACAACATTGCATTCCTGTGACAAATCTCACTTTGCCAAGGTGTTTAATCCTTTTTATATGGCTTGCTAATATTTTGTTGAGAATTTCTTCATTGCTTCTTGGCTAATCTTTTTCCATTTAGTTATTTCCTCTCTGCTTTTAATAATATTCTCATGAGAAAGTAACTGAAGATCAAAATAGTGAAGATTCACTGGAGTTGACCATGTTGGAAGGGAATTTTCTATATCAGGTGGAGGTGAAAGTGAGACTGTATCATAATTTTTCATAACCCACTTCTCTCAACCACCTTGAAATCCTGGATTTCTAGGCAGTATCTAAGCAACGTATAAAGTCAGAATGGTTAAGAAATTATTTAGGTGACCTTTGCCAAAGATGAATAAAAAAGATTAAGCAAGAGGATTTTTCTTTTTCACAAACTTTTGTTACTTTTTCTTCTTTGACTTACTGCAAACGAGATACTGTGCTAAGTGCTTTATATGTGTTATCCAGTGGTATACTTACTTTCATGTTGAAACACATGGAGTTCAAATAACTTGTCCAAGATTGCCCAATCTACAATACTAAGGCAAAGATTCAATGTTACCTGATGCTAAAAGCATAAGCTCTTCTCCATTTTGTCAAGGTACTTCTTCTTCCCCTTCCCTTCTTTACTTCTTTCCTGTATCTTTTCTCTCTCCCTTATGTGATTCACATTTAATAAGCCTTTGCTATACTGGTAAAAAAATAGTATTATTATTTAACATTTATTAAGCACTTTTGATGGACCAGAAAATACGCTTTTTCATTAATGATTATTATCTTGTTTAATTCTTACAAGTATCTTTGAGGTATGTGCTTTCATTGTTCTCATTTCACAGTTGGGAAAACTGATGTCAAGAGTTTACATAAACTTTCCCAAGGTCACAGAGCTAGTAAATTATGGAATCTGAAGATCAGAACTGAATCCAAGTAATCCTTTAATGGTATATGCCATGGTTATGAAGAAAATATGACAAACACACTAGACTTAAACTGGGAACATGTTTTAAAATGCTATTAAAGAGAATGAAGAAAATAAGCATAGTGTGTAGAACCTGCTTGGAACAATTAACTTCTCTTGGAGAAGCAGTAGAAGGCTCACTAAGAATGATAGATATTCATGATGTTAAAATAAAAGCAGGGATTTACTGATATGTGGCAGGGACAAGGAAAGATCAAGCATTTCAGGTGAGAGGAACCTCACGGACAAAGACAAAGAAATGTGAAAATGGCCATCAGCTTCAAAGACTGGTGAGAAGTTCAGAGAAAAGCAGTGCACAGTGGTGTGGGGAAACAGTGAGCAAGGATGTCCCAGATGCTGGGAGCTGGGGCCAGGTTGTGAAGGGCCCAAGCCAAGGTTTCAGCACCAGGGCACCATTTTGAGTACAGGAATGACATGATCAACTTTGATTTGAAGGATTATCCCAAGATGGTGGCCAGGAGATCAGGGTAGCAGGGTCTGACAACAGCAAGAAAGATCAGCAGGTGCAGGGTGAACCTAGTTTGTTACTTTGACTACACCATGTGAATCTGGGGCAATGGATTCTTTCTATTTCGGGGGATATGATGAAATGAATTGTGTATAGGATATAGAGGTGGGCCCAATTGTGTTCTGTCCCTGCGTTAATATGATTTCTCTCTGAAGATGGCTTTCAGGAACAGAGATAAAAGTAGCTGATTCTTAAGGAGATGCTCAGTATAAAGCAGCTACATGACATTATTGTCAAACACTTTCATATACACCTGGATTAAAAATACATGAAATATGTTTATGCCTGTGCATGTGTTTGTTTTGATTGCTTTATTGAGCTATAATTTCCTAACAAAATTTACTCATTGTAATTGTTCAATTTAATTAATTTAGTAAATTTTTAGAGTTGTTACTCTACATATTCATCATACTATAGTCCAGGTTTAGAACATTCCCATCACCCCCCAAAACTTCCTTGTGCTCATTTGCTGTTAATTCCTGCTCCTACTCCCAGTCATAAGCAAACTTGGTTTGCTTTCTGTCTCTACAAATTTTCCTTTTACAGATGTTTTGTATAAGTGAAATATTTAGTCTTTCTAGAGATTTCATGTAAATAATATATGTAGTCTTCTGCGTGTGGCTTAGCTTAATATTTTTGAGCTCATCTGTGTTGTAGTATTAACTGGTAGTTTGTTGCTTTTAATTGCTGAGTAGTGTTCCTATATATGGATATGCCACATTTTGTATATGTACTCATCAGTTGATGACCTTTAGATGTACAGTTTTGCATAACATTGTTGTGCATTTCTAGGTCATGACTCACTAGAAATTTTATATCAACTGAGATTTCTTATTCTTTGATTAAATATTTTGAAAAAGCAAATAAACATGTGGCAAAGACCATATGAGGACTATAGAATATTCTATGCTCTATCTAGCAGTCTCTATCTATCATCTATCTATCCACCCATCTATCTATTATTACTGTTTATGTTAGCATTCTAGAGCAAACAATTAAATTTCAACTGTAGGTCTCAAATTCCTGAAATAAAATTCTTTTTGTTATTTGATAATGATCAGAATAATTTAATTTCATTCATTCTACTATAGCTGTTAACCAGGATAGTGTCTTGTTCACCTTAAGAATATTTTTAGCAATGAGGCTGGAAACCAGCAACATATTTGATGGATGTTAAGTTGGAAATGAAATACACTAGAATTCTTTTATTTGTCATACTCAGGCTAATAATATTTTGATTATAATAAGAAGCTTGTTACCATTCAATTACCCTCAGGTGTTATGTCCTAGGGTCAGTGAAGTCAGTATCCTTTACTTGGCTTGGTGAAAGATCTCTCTCCTGGGCTCACCCTCATCACTCTGTCCTGAATCTCCTGTTCAAGAACAGGAACTCTGTCTGTCTTATTTATCAGGTCTTTATCTCCCAGAGGGCTAATTTCTAACTTTTATTAACTGAACTATAGTGCAGTCCCTACCATAGTAGTTGCTCAATAAGGTTTGCTGTATAAATGGATATGTGCTAGGCAGACTGTTTAGAATTTGGAGGTCTCTTTGGGCAAGTGGCAGCTATTTTGAATGTATCGCAGATGGGTTGACATGAAATGACCACTTCCTGGCCCCATTTATAATTTCCACTTCTGTGGTAAGTTGTTGGGAAGAAACACCATGTGGGTCCCTTCATTTGCCCTGGGGAGTTCAGTGGGAAGCAGCCACTTCTCACCCACCAACTTTCTGTGGTTGGAGAATCTGGGTCCCTAAATAGCCTAGATCCCTAAATAGCCTCTCCTTTGTGTGCAGAGTTCTAAAAATGGCAAAACTTTGCCTCCATGTCCATTTCATGTGATGCTTGGCCTCTCGAGGACCTGAAAAAGAAGCCAGATATAAAGACAGTAATGGCAATAGTCTCCTCGCTTGTCTGCATTCTCCCCCTTCCTTGAATCCCCACAGCTGCCAGGCCATTCTTCACAATGAAGCCAGAGTAACCTTTCCAAAGCATAGGTCCTATCATGCTATACCTTGCTTGAAACTCCATCCATGGCTTCCCTTTATTCCAAAGCCTAAACTGGCCAATTTAGCAAAATAGCCCCTTCCTAATGTGACTCCTTCCCAATTCTCCCTTTATTTCCCAGAGGGCCCTCATACCTGGTTCCACTAGTCCCTTTCCCTGCACCTTTGCATCATGTATACTCAGCAATAGTGGCTGACTACAGAGAGCGAGAGAACAGTGAACACTCCGAGCAATGTCAACGTGGGCAGCTGGTCTACTCTTCGTGCCATATGCCCCTAGGAAGCCAGAGAGGACAGCTATGATTCTTGTTCTTCCCTTCATTGGTGTCAGTCCCCACATGCCCCCAAGAATGGGAGCATCTCAGAACGTGCTGTCTTTGAACAAGATCATCTCCAATTATTAACTACTTCATATTTCTCAAATAGTGATCTGATCACAACTCTATGGAGAAACTGGCTGTGATGGGCTTACTGAGAGACAGTGTATGGGGCCACAAGAAAGCTCCTTCCAAAGGGACTTTTTAAGGATACATTTGACTCTTTGCAATTTTCAGTTTTTGTGCTGACTCTGGGTCTCTTAAGTGGATAACAGTCTCCTCCAATATAGGTGCAGTTCCTCAAGCTTTTTCAGGCCCTCATCATGTCCCTCCATCTGACAAGTCCTCCTGTATTCATGTCATGGCTTATTTTGTTCATCTTCGAGCCTCAGCCCAAACTGCCTCTCCCTGGAAACTTTCTCAGATCCTCCCCAGACTGCACTTAATTATTTACTCTTTTGTGTGAACAGCACAGCCTTCTATGCTTGAAAAAAGAGTCTCATTAGGAGTGGTAAAGTGTTGACTTCATAATTCTAATATTCCTTTTATCTTTACTGCTTGATGTAAAACAGAACTTTCTGTCATAAATGGGTCTATTTGCCCTGAAATATAGTTTCTACTGAAAAGGCAAAATAAACACTTACCTACTTCTTTTTAATGACCAATTTGGAAAGGGAGAAATTGTTTTTAAGAATCATTACAAATGGTGACAAATGAGGTTTTGTTTCTGGCTTTTTCTTTTTTGAGTCATTATGGACTCATGGCTCTAGTATATTCAGTATATTTTAATTTGCTATAATCACTACTATTTTTAGTGTTTCAGTCATCACAATTTGGGTCAGCAAGAGCTCCTTCCACCTGGTTCTTGTGTTCTTTTGATATGCCCAATTACTCTTTGAAAGCTTCTCTGCTTTCGAACATAACAATATGTTCTACGCATGTTTTGTACCTTCCTTAATTCAGTCCTGAAAGCAGCCAGTTCTACAAGAACTCTTGATTTTACAAAGCAGAGTCTGGTTCCAGGTGTGATTACTGATACTGGATGACATGGCTGCTAGGCCATTTCAATGAACTAAGATAGAAAATATGTAATTAATAAAACAAAAAGTTCATTTAACTGTCATCACTTCAATTTTAACATTAGTTTTATGCTTAATTTTTGATTTCATGATTGACTTTTGTTCACTTGGAACATCATTAATAGACTTCCTCATTTGCTTTCTTGAATGATACAAAGAGAATAGTTTCAAAATAACAGTATGAATGTGAACATAAAATAGTCAGGTTTAGTTTAAAATTTGATGTGTTCTTTTGTCCATGAAATGTATCCCACTAAGAACGTACAAAGTGCTGTGTTCTCAAACATCTTGGGGAAAAAGTAATTGTTTCTCTGTGTGATAATATTTCTAAATTGATATACGGTTATATCTATTTGTCTTGGTTTATTTTTAATTTTAGAAATATTTTTAAAAATTAGCTTTACTTTTAATGATAATGAATCCACATTATTCAAAGGGCATGATGGTATAGAAAGGTATACGCAAGGAAGTTTTATTTCCATCTCTTTCCCCATATATTCCCAATGCATTTCCTATAAGGTAACTACTTTTATTAGTTTCTTGTTTACATTTTTGTATGTTCTTCATCTTCCTGTTTTTGCAGATATATGAAACATATAAAGGTTCATATTTTCTTCCCTCACACAAAAGGTAGCATATTATAACTCTTCTACACTGTCCTGTTTTCACTTTGCAATACACTCAGGTGAACTTTCCATTTTACTACATAGATATTGTCCTCATTCTTTTGAATAGCTGCATGTTACTCCGTTGTGTGAGTGTGTCATAGTTTAACTGTTCCCCACTGCTGAACACTTCAGTTGTTTTTAATGTTTCGATTTACAAATAATGCTATAATTAATGACCTTACGCATTTGTCATTTCATGCTTTTGCAAATGGTTCTGTAGGGTAGAATTAATGGGTCAAAGAGAAAGTCAATTGTAACTTTGCTAAACCCGTAAGCGTTTTATTTCTATGCAGTATTGGCTACCTTAAAAAGATTCAAAGTGAAGGAATAAATTTATTTTAAAAAGATATTTTAAAAATAAATACAAAGCAGTCATGTAGGATCAACAAGTCTAGCGATCTAATTGTATAACATGAGAACTAGAGTAACAAAGTTATATTGCTGATGATATTTGCTAAATAATTAGATTTTAGCCGCTCTTGTTGCAAGAAAGTAATGATCTGAGTTGCTAGATATGCTAATTTGCTTCACTGTAGTAACAATTTTCCTACCTATATGTGTTCCATAACATCATGTTGTAAACTTCAAATATATTTATTTTTAAAAAAGTAAATGGGCATTTTGATTTTTTAAATGCCAGGTTGCTTTTAGGAATTTAATCTACCACTATTCCTCTTCTAAGAAATAAAACAAAAACAAAAGTGAACTCAGCCACACCCCAATATGTCACACCCCTCTGTAATTTCTGAATTAAGTAAACCCATTTTTAATGAGTGGCAACCACATTCCAGTGCTGTGTTGGGTGCTAGGGATACAGAGGTGAGTTTGTCCTCATGGAGCTTGCAGTTAGGTGAGTGCTGAGATAGGCATGATACACCCAATGGCCCAAATAATAGTTTTGTTGTAGTTGTGATAGGGCCTGCAAAAAAAAATGAAGGGTGAGATAAACTCATATTAGACTGTGTCCTTCCCTGGGGAGTGGGGTAAGACATTTCTGTGTGACATTTGTGCCAAGACCTGAAAGATGAGTGGCAATAGTGAGATAAGTAGTAAAGGGTAGGGGAGAGAGGCAAGAGAGCCAATCAGGAAGAGGAACAAAATCTGCAGACTCTGGAGTCAGGGAAGAGGTTGTTGCAAGTGACAAAAAGCAGGTCAATGCGGCAGAGCACAGAGAGCCAGAATAAGAGGTATATGTGCTGCTGCTAAAGATACAGGTAGGAGTTAGCTCTCTAAACAGCTCCCAGGAGGTAGATTGTCCTAGTGTATTTTCTGCTGCTCTGATAGAATATCATAGACTGGGTAATTTACAAACAATAAGAGTCCATTTGCTCATGGTTCAGACTTGGAAATCCAAGAACATAACCCTGGCGTCTGGTGAGGGCCTTCGTGCTGTGTCATCCCAGGGTGAAAGGTGGAAGGGCAAGAGAGCATGTGCATGTGAGAGAAAGGAAAAGAGAAAATCATCATTTTATTAGAACCCATTCTATTGATAACACTCTCCCATGATAACACCATTAATCCGTTTGTAAGGGCAGAGCCCTCATGAGCTAATCATCTCTTAAGGGTTCTACCTGTCAACACTGCTGCACTGGGGATTAAGTTTCCAACACATGAACTTTGGAAGGCACATTCAAGCCTTATCGTAAATTTTCTGAACTGTTGCTTTCCCAGCAGCACCTAGAACATAGCTGGCTACAGAGCTGAAATGCACTAAAGTGTATCCGAGTTAACTGTGGGTGAGTTATTTGAGCATCATTTGGACCCCTAATGTCTTAAATTAAATGGGATCATTAGGGGGCACTGCTGTCCAAGAATTGCTGCTTTTAAACTACCACTTAAAATCAAGGTACGAACGAATATGCAAACGGTGTTTCACATGAAGAGTGTTAGAGTGGGAAAACCTTCATGTCACCTGACGCAATATCCTAGAACACTTGGTTGGTCTGTGTAGTGCCAGGAAGCAATGGTGCATCCCAACCACCACCATGATCTTTTCATGCATCATTCCATTTCACTCTCAGCAGCTCTGAGCAGCTTAAATTTGCCTTTCTACAGCCTTAGCAAGATAGACCCTCTCTATTATTGGGGGTAATTAGTAGAATTATGACTTTATTCTACTTTCTGGGAATAAACAAGTAAATTTCTTAGGAAAGAAACCAAACCAACCAACCAACCAAATAAAAAATCCATTCAGGTTAAGGTGTGAAGGTCTGATAACAATCTAGGGAGGATTAAAAAAATTTATTTTAAGTTCTGGGATACATGTGCAGGACGTGCAGGTTTGTTATACAAGTAAATGTGTGCCATGGTGGTTTGCTGTACCTATCAACCCACCACCTAGATATTGAGCCCTGCATGCATTAGCTATTTAGGGAGGATTGTTTTTACCAAGGTATTTGTACCTTGATAGTTTACTACCTCCACAACCATCACTACCACTACTAAATGAAGACAAATGACATTTACTCAGTGCTTTCAACATACATCCTAGCACCACACTGAATACTTTGTATGGATTAAATAATTTAACATTCACAACAATTATAGGAGGTGGGCATAGTTGTTATTCAGATATAGAGATAATAAAACTTGGCTATAGAAAGGTTAAAGAATGACAGACCCAGTCCTAACACTTAAACAACAACACCATGAGGTAGAAACTATTGCTGTCCATGTCTTACAGATGAGGGACCTTGGTCTTACAGTTAATAAGCTGCAGGCTGGGGTTTAGACCCAAATTATCTTAACTAAGAAGATTATTCACAAGCTCTAGTGCCACAGACATTGTGAGGTGAGGGAAGGTTATGCTTGCCTTTGTTTCAAGGGTGAGTGCCTCACTACTCTGACCTCAGCCTCCCAACTTAGGGCATTCTACCTAGGCTCCCTACCTGCCTGGTTAGTTATGAGGATCAATGAAGAGAAAGTGGAAGTGTGTGGGCATTCGGTTGAGTGTTTAACAGATCCTGCAATGTGTTCAGTCCTAGCCTGGCACTTACTATCTGCGTGACCTCATCTAAACGCGTGGAACCCTCTGGACTGCCCTCACTCATTTCTTTTGACCCTGCAGCGGTATGTGCAACATTCCGTGAGTGAACAGCTAACGACTCCCCTTTGTTCTGTCTGCAGTCTCACTTACTTTTCACATTCATTTTAGGAAATTGGTAAAAATATGATATCCATTTGGCAGAAGAAACTAAGGATGGGGAAATTTAAGACATTTGCCAAAGTTACATCCTAATATGTGTAGGAGCCAGGATTTGAATGCAGACAGGCCCACTCTTCTTGTCCCACCAACACCAGTGCCTTTGAAACCAGACAAGTCCGGGTTCAAATCCAAGCTTTGCTACATACCAGATGTGTTACTGCAAGTTGTTTAGCATCTCGGAGCCTCAATTTGCACATCTGTGCAATTCTGGGGTAATATGGTCACTAGTGGGAGAGTGGGAGATGGTTGATGCAAATGCTTGTGTTTAGAGCCTGGCACATAATCAGCAGCTAACAAATGTTAGTTTCCTTTTAGTTGGAATGTTGGTGAGATAAATTGCTCTCTAAAGGCTGACACGGTAACTGCCTACCTCAGTCTACCAAGTGAGGCTTGAAGGAATTAAGTTGGGCAGTGTTAATTGATCATCTTGTAATTTCCACAACTAAGTTCATCTATATCATAGACTAGTTACATTTGTCACTTACATTTGTCACTTCATGGGGCCTGATGAGTACATTGTATCTTTGCTACCAAAATGGGATTTATCTCGTTAAAACTAAGGAGTTCTGCAAACAGCCTATGGTGTTTTAATTCTGGCAGGCTGTATTTAATCAGAACAATTGCATATGTGCCTACTGACAGTGTTTCTTTTGGATCAAATTCTCCACTTAATGTGCCGTGGGATTGCACTGTTGACTGAAGTTGATGGGAGACTCGTCAGGGAGCAGTTTGCTGGAAGCTGAGTGGTTACTGTTTTCATGGCTAGTTATCTGAGCTTTTATTCTTTCTGTTTAAATAAATCCTTGATAGGAGACAATGGTTCTATCTTTCCTTCAATGACTTGTACTTACACCCATTTTCTTCATTCATTTGACACTGATTTATTGGGGTTCCTAGTAGGTAGACACTATACCAGGTAATGGGTGATACAGAAATGATGCTTAAGAGTTTGTCCCTGAAGTCTAGGGGAAAAAGATCTCAGGATGTGGAGGTCAGGGATAGTGCAGTGAATCACAATGTTACCAAAGTTGAAATTAAACATTTGTATGGTTTATGGCCCAATGGCAAATGTCCTAGGAGGAGTTAGCCTGACCTTGGTTAAAGTTCCTACTCCTCCATTTTCTAGCCATGTGCCCCTGGGAAAATTATAACTTTAGTGAGCTTTAGTAAAGTAGGTAAACTTTACTTGAGTGGTAAAATTGGGATGATAATGTTTACTATATGGTGCTGATGTAAAGATCTAAGGAGATCAAGTATGTAAAATGCAAATTAATTGGGTGATGCTGGACAACTTAGTCTTGTAGAAATACAATTATCTCATCAAAGGGGTACTATTCTTTTCTACTTGATCTCAGATATGATACTTTCCATGTATTTTCACCTCTTAATCCTAGAAGCAGTTCTATGATGCAGATTTTTTTCCTTATTCTATTGTTATGATCATGTACTTAGCCCTTCTCCCTCTTGATGGTGAATTCCTCTGAGAGTAAGGGATCCCTTATTAAATGTTTCTGCAACCTCCCAGTCTAAAACACACAATGAATGCTCCATAAATAATTATAGAATGAATATGTTGAGTAATTTGGAGGAAAATATATCATTAATTTAACTCTTACCATGTACTAAGTCCTAAACATGGCACTAATTTAGTTCTTATAATAACAATAATAATATGAAATAACAATAGCTTTATGTATATTTTTCAGATAGAGAAACTGAGGCAGAGATAGGCTAAGTGCCTTCCCTAATGTGTTACTCTTAGTAAGTGGCCAAGCCAGGATTTGAATTGTAACAGCTGGCTCCAGAGGGCTTGCTTCTAATCACTATAAGGCACTCCCTGCTGGTAATGAGAATGAAGTTTGTAAGATCCTTTTACATTAGTCTGGTGCTTCAGATAAAGAACTTATCTCATTTGACTCTTTAGGAAAGGCATGGCAAGTATTATGATCTCTACTTGACAGCTGTGGAAAGTGATGTTCAAAAGTTAACTGACATCTGCAAAGTCACACAGGTAATATACAGTGGAACATAGTATGCATTTTATTTTTATTTTGGCAAATTAAATTATTTTATATATGATTTGATATCTTGTACTTTCACTCACCTTTAATAGTAGTAATTTTGCCATATCATAAAATAAAAAAAAAACATGATTCTTATAAACTACATAATGGTATATCTTACGGATATGCATTAAGTTTTAAACCACCTCCCTGGAAAGATAGTATTACTTTTGCTTTTATTAACATCCTTTTTCATAAACTTAGATCTTTGTCTGGATAAATCATTACTTCCTTAGAACAGACTAATTCTTAGAAGTGGGTTACTGGGTCAAAGATTGTAAACTCTTGCCTGACTATTATCAAATTGCTCTCCAAGACATGTAACTACTTAATAGTTGTTGAAAGCTGAATGAAATGGAAAGGCTTTTATCCCAGCAGTGTATGAAATCTCTTCTGTATTAGTCTGAGTTTGGTGAAGAAAATAGAACCACTACAAGTTTTTTAGGGAAAACAGTTTAATACAGAAATTAGGGCTTACATAAGTATGGGAAGAGCAGGGAGATGAAGGTCCAGAAGGCTTTATCCAGAAGCACTGGAGCTGGTAGAGTTGGAGCTGGCAGAGAGATCTGAGAAGCTGTCATGAGGGGTCAACATCATTGTAAAGTTGGAACGCATGGAAAGGTCTAAAATGGCACTGTCTCTGGCCACTAGGATCTCTGGCTTCGCATCGCTTCTGCTTTCCAAATCTCCTGTGAGTTATTCCCATTGGCAAACTCTAACTCTGAGTCACATGGGGAGGGGATTCTAGGAAATGCAGTTCCTGCCTTGGAAGTGAGGGGTGATCGTGCTGAGCTAACTGACAACCCTGGAGATGTCCTTTGTACACGCAGCAGAACTTGATAGGACCTTTTATGACCCTTTGGCAATATGAAAAGAAAGATGTGGCTGTCTTGTTTTATTTTGCATTTTTATTGTGGGTGTGACTTTTTTTTTCTTTCATGCTGTTATTGGTCACCAACTTATTCAGCAAATATTCCCAAGCATCTAGTAGAAATTGGTCATAGTTTTGGGCTTTGGAGAAGCTGGTGAATAAAGCAGGCAGTCTCTGCTTTCATAAAGCTTACATTCCAGAACAGGGCTATTAGGAAGGAAGTAAGTAAAGGAACAAGATACTTTCAGACAGTAATACATAAACAATCGTGGATGATTTTGAAATGAGCAAAAGAGATTACTGAATATTCTGTCAGTGAATCTGGAGCAGCTGGAGATTATCTGGTACTATAGGGATGTAAGTCTTTGCCTTCCACTTGGCTATTTTATAGCTGTTGAGATAGAAGTTAACTTGTAGAAAACTGGTAATAAGGCAATCAATTCCTGTACATAGAAATGCAAACTGCACCTGGTGGAATGCAATTGATTATCACCTTATGGATATTGAACATTTTTGCCGGTTTGCATGGGTTTGTAAATTTATTTTAACATTGTTCATCTGAATATCCATGTGTGGCACTGGTTGTAACATCTCACTGGCTACCTCATTAATGATCGAGCTAATAAAATATTTTATGAAGTTATTTATTTATGAAATTAAATTTAAATTGACAGATAAAATTGTATGTATGTGTCGTGTACAACATGATGTGCTGAAATACATGTGCACACACTATATATCATATATATGATACATATATATAGTGGAATAGTTAAATCTTGCTAATTAACAAATGCATTAGCTCACATAGTTCTCCTTTTTGTGGTGAGTTATTTAAAAAAATCTTTGGTATATATTCATCTTACATGTGCATGAGGGTCATAACTATAGCTCTTATTTATTTATTTATTTGAGACAGGATCTCACTCTGTCACCCAGACTGGAGTGCAGAGGCATGATCATGGCTCACTGCAGCCTCAACCTACTGGGCTCAAGCAATCCTCCCACCTCAGCCTCCCAAGTTGCTGAAATTATGGACATGCACCACTATACCCAGCTAATTTTTGATTTTTTGTAGAGACAGGGTTTTGCTTTGTTGCTCGGGCAGGTCTTGAATTCCTGGGCTCAAGCAATCCATCTGCTTGAGCCCAGGAGCTGCCCAAGTCTGCCTTGGCCTCCCAAAATGCTGGGATTACAGGCACGAGCCACTGTATCTTTTAAGAGAATGTACCCCTTAACAGTTTGGAACAAATAAAAGCGCAAAGTTATTTCAGGTAGTAATATATATCACCAAGAGGACAAGATGGATATTGTGCTAGAGATCAACTGTGGGAGTGTGGGGAAAATGCTAATTTGGATCAGGTGGTCAGGGAAGGCCTCACTGAGGAGGTTGCATTTGAGCTGAGATTTGGGTGGATAAAGGAAATGGCCCTGTGCAGACAGGAGGGCAGAGTGTTCCAGGCAGAGGGAACAACTGTGCAAAGGCCCTGAGGCATATTCTAGAAACCAACCATGGAGGGTCAGGAGGTTCATGTCAGAAAGTGCAATCAAAAAGGTTGGTGGGGGCTAGATTATGTTGGGCCTTTTAGGCGAATGCTGAGGCATTAGAATTTTATTCTAAGTGGCATGAGAATTCATTGTGGTTTGATACAGTGGAGTATCATAACCTGATTTGTATTAGAGAATGGGTTTGTGTATCTTCTTCTATGAGCATTGAATTCTCATTTTGCTCCACAAATTATTATCGAACAAGACATTTTAATTAGCTTATCATGTCTTATCATGCATAAAAATAGAATTTTATTTTGATTAATAATTATAAACAAATGTAATCATGAAAGTTACACAATAATTGAGGAAACATTTGTAAAATAAACAAATGCACTAAGAGGAAATAAAATCTTTAGCTTTTGGAAATATGGAACACAGCTCATGGACTACCGTCTTTCATTTCTAGAGCATCTCAGGGTCTTGACCACCTCAAGTCAGGTGAGATACCTTACAGGATGTCTCCTGATCTGATCAGTCTATGAACATTTAGTGACCTACAGAATCTCCCTGTGACATCTGTTCACTGGGCAACAGCAGCTCACAGGTACTGTTTGCAGGCAGCAGGTGCCAGCGACACCTGAGGCTTTCACCCCAAACCCAGTTCATTTCAGGTCACACATCTGTTCTTCTTTCCTCTGAGAGACACCCACTGGGAAGGCTCTTCCGGCTTGGCAGTCCCAGGGGTAGGTGGTAATCTCCTCCCCCCATTTCCCAACAAGAAGAAATTTACCAGTAGAAAAAATGCTTGTACAAATAAAGCAAGAGGAAATTCAGTGGAGATACTCAGAGGCTCGTGTGATACAGGAGAAGGAAATGGGCATTTTTTTTTTTTCTAGGCTTGGTATGAAATAAGGATCAATTCTTTACTTAAGGATTGCTATTAAATATTTAAGTCAATGGAGTTAGGTACCTTTCAGAATGAGACGTGAGGTCAGGGAAAGCCCTCCCTCTTAGATGGATGCTAACTCTCATCTTATTAAAGACAAGTACAGCCAGTGGGAAGGGGACTGAGACCCACAATGGGGTCCCTGGGGTCCACATTTCTACTGATAAAAAGAGCTGGATTCTAGAATCAAGTCATAGTTGTCCTGGGCTTGAGTCCTCCAGGCAAATTATAGCATCTCTCTGAATGACCTTTCCTTGTCTGTAAAAGGAAGTCACATAAAGAGAAGACTCTAGCATGGTGAGAACTTGATAGTCTTGATGTATCTACATCATCCCAGAGAAATTCACAGCACCCACTTTTATTCTGAAAGATTTGTTCTGTCCTGGTTTCAGTGACAAATTATGTGGTCACCCTACCCTTGTCACATGGGATCTGGCCCCAGCTTGGGGGATACTCATTCACTGTGTTTCTGGTTGTCAGTGTGGGTGGAGAGATGACATCTGGTCAGATGTCATTTTCTGGAAGTTCTATAAAGAGTGATAAGTATTATTATTGTAGCAGTAGTATTATTGTTGTTATGGTTATCATCATCTTGTGTGGGGGATAAAGAATTTTGCTGAAAAAAGGGCCTTGGTGTAGAATCACCACTGCTATTACTTTTGTTAACTATTTTATTTAATTTTTCCATAAGTTTTTGGGGTAAAGGTGGTATTTGGTTACGTGAGTAAATTCTTTAATGGTGATTCGTGAGATTTTGGTGCACCCATCACCCGAGCAGTATACACTGCACCCACCCTATTTGTAGTCTTTTATCCCTTGCCCCCTCCCATCCTTCCCCCCAAGTCCCCAAAGTCCATTGTATCATTCTTATGGCTTTGTGTCCTCATAGCTTAGCTCCCACATATCAGTGAGAACATATGATGTTTGGTTTTCCATTTCTGAGTTACTTCATTTAGGATAATAGACTCCAATCTCATCCAGGTTGCTGCAAATGCTGTTAATTCATTCATTTTTATAGCTGAGTAGTATTCTATCATTCATATATATATATATATATATATATTTCATATATATATCATAGTTTCTTTAGCCACTCATTGATTAATGGGCATTTGTGTTGGTTCCACGATTTTGCAATTGTGGATTGTGCTGCTATAAACATGCATGTGCAAGTATCTTTTTTGTATAAAGACTTCTTTTCCTCTGTGTAGATAGCCAGTAGTGGGATTGCTGGATCAAATGGTAGTTCTACTTTTAGTTCTTTAAGGAATCTCCACACTGTTTTCCATAGTGGCTGTACTAGTTTACTAGAATCACCACAGTTAGAACAGGTAGAATCATGTTAGCCAGGGTGTTTTACAGGAGGAAAGGAAATAATTTTTGCATGCCTACTCTAAGCCCTGTTTTGTGCTTGACATTCCCTATGCATTTCAGTTCAACAGTGTTTTAAAATCCATATTTCCAGACTAGGCTTTTCTCCTCTTGGTTGTAGATATGGCTTCAGCATTTCTTAACTGGGTGATACCAGGAAGATCACCGACCCCTGTGGACCTCAATCTTCTCATTTGGAGGTGGGAGTCCAAATTCAATCGAGGTGATCAGGGGATAAGCTAAGAATGTGATTGTAATTAAGGAAAGCTGTAATTTTACTACTGCTCTTGTTATTTGAAGAAATAATGTTTACAGATAGATAGGCTTTGAAATAATGCCACTGAGACACCACTGCTGTACCTCCAACATAGCTGTTTCATGACCTCGTGTAAAAAGACTTCTCACGCCGACCCTGTTCATGAATCATAACCAGAGGTAGGGCTTGACCACAGAGGCTAGTGACACCATTGGACTCTGGTTTTGCATTCTGGATTCGGAAGCTGGTAGGATTGAGAAGTGGTTTTTCTGCTGGCTGCTCTGTTTTTGCCTTGTCTTCTCTCTCTAGCACATGACAGGATCTGGCAGAGGTAGTGGTCAGGGGAGTATGATGGAGGAAGTGACCTTTTCTCTCATTGGGGAGATTTGCTGCATTGAAACATGAAGTGCAACTTCACATGGCTGGGCCATAGCTGGCCGGCAAAGGGCAGTGTGTTGGCAAACAAAAGTGTTCTTATTTTTTTGTCAATGAAAATTCAGTAAACCACAGGAAGAGATGACAGTACTTCTCCCACTTCGTTCACATGAATAATAATAAACTCCATTGTAAAGCAAGCCTTGGGGCATTATCTGATGCTGCTATTTCTGCTGGCCAGAATGTGCACATCTCCCACATGACTCAGAGTTGTACGGCCTCTTTGCCAGTGGGTGACTGACTGTTTAGCATTCTGCAGATTCTCAGCTTTGCCCTGGATATTCAGCCACTCAGAATGAGCATAGCTACATGGGCCTCAACCCTTCTGACGTGGGAAATGGTTCCAGGGGGCATTTAGGTTACACTGGGCTTTTCTTTTGGTTTTTAAATATCCAGTGACTTTTTGGTAAATGAAATTCACACACACACACACACACACACACACACACACACTCCTCAGTGATTAAAATTTCCAATAAATCAGAATTTATAAACACAGTTTTGTAGGGCGAAGGGAAAGTAACAATGTTTGAGGTCTATACCATGCAATAGACCTTATGCTAGATACTTCCCATATGCTACCTTGTTAACTCCTCCCTGCATGTTTCAAGGTAGGTGTTATCATCCTTTTTTGTATTGATGGGAAATTGAGGTTCAGAGTGATTAAATTATTGGCCTAAGATTAACACAGAATAAAAGGAAGGGTAGGAAGGCAACACCAATTGAATATCAACTGCATGGCAGGCACAATGCTAGGCTTCTTATATGTATTTCCTTTTTGAGTTCACACAAGTTTATGAGGTAAGTATTATTATCTTACGGACAAAAATATCAGAGTTCAGAGAGTAACTAGAGTTGTCTCCTGTCACGGTGGAATATAGTGGATTAGAACAATGGTTTTGTCCACATCACCATGGTTATGATTCTACTTTTAGGAGCCAGAGACCATTCATAAACAAACAGGCTTATCTCAAGATGTGATCGAAGAAAGGAAGCCAGCCAGAGCTGACTTTGCACAAGCTCCTGTGCCCATGTAAAAAAAAAAAACAAACCCCCCCCAAAACACACACACACACACACACACACACACACACACACACACAAACCCAACTTGTGTTCAATCTTAATCTTTACTTTCTTAGAAAACTGTGAAGGCATACTGTGTACATAACATTGCAGAGGATACTAGCGTTCCAAACAAAGATTTTAGTGCATGTGTAACAAAACAAGATGCATATGTGTTCATTATACTGAGACAAGTCAGTGAAGTAATGCCATTTTAGAGGCACTTCAGAAACAGATTGACTGAATAGGAGTTGTTGGTTGATGAAACTATACTCGATGATATCCTCCACACTCTCCAAGCATCTCAGTAATAGGTATTTAAATATATGTACTTGGAAAACTTTCTTTTCTTAACAACAGCAGGTGAATTTCCAAATATAGAATGCAGACCTTTTTATTTCTTAAAAATGTTACCATCCGTCAAACATTAACTGAGTCAAGACCATGCTGTACATATTATCTCTAATTTTTATCATAACTCTAAAGTATTATTTTCTACACATTCCAAGAGTGGAACCTGAGACTGAGGGAGATTAAGCAACTTGAAATTTCAAGTCTTACTTGATGAATAACTGATGGATGATGGAGCCAAGATGGTGAATTCAGGTCTGTTTCAGAGTTTGTGTGCTCTGTGCTTCTGTGGTCTGCTTATATATGCACAAATAAAGCTTACTCCTCAGCTCAGATTTTGGAACCTTCTAATTGGGCTTTGCTTTAAAACTCATGAAGCACTTTGCAATAGTCTCAAATATTAGCCCTAGAATTTGGGGGCCTAGTTATTACTCTTCTAGGGCCTAGTGACCTATATTTTATTTATAATTTTAGGTTGTGATCTCACTAAAAAATGCAACTGTGTACCTTCTCCACCTACACTTTCCCTTCTTCTGCAAGAGCATGGAGTGCCTAACGTATAGTAGGTGCTCGGGAAGTGTTTGTTGAATGTAATGAGATCTTTGCTTCACCTCTTTGTGTTTTTGTCTAAGAGAAGACTAGAAGCAGGCACCAAGAAGGGAAGAACACTCATGACAGCAAGGTGTGGCAATTAACTAGAAGGAAACAGAAACATAAAAACTATAAAAAGTAGACATAAGATTTCAAAAGCATGAAAACTGGGTTATTCAAGATTGGGGCCAATAACCCTGGACATGCCAATAATCTTAGTAAAGTTCCTCCTAACTTTTTTCACAGTACAGCACTCATGGAAGAGTAGCTGTTTGTTCAGTACACTAGGATAAACAGAAGAGGTTGCTCTCTGCAGAGTTCACTATCCTTGGGCTCTGGCCAGCTCAGCTCCAGCCTCCCTGAGTACTAAGTGGATCAACATCTTGGCACAGCTGTGCCATGGGTCCTAACACGTTGGTTAGGAAGCACCATATTAGATAGTGCCATAAAACTACACAATAAGGGGCAATGTCTTTCGCTTCTGCACCCCTAGTGCTTGACATCATTCAGTAGCCCTCAAATGTACTAAATTGAATATACTTAAATATACTAATTGTTGAATTAAATGAAATGTTGACTTTGCATTTTTCAGAAAAGACAATATTTAGCATGCTTTGTTCAAGAAGATAAGTGTTGTATAATAATGCATGTTAGAAAGATTTTCAAATGAAAGCTAAAGAGATAGTTGCTCAGTGTGGGGGATTAACACAATGTTTCTCAGATAGTCAGTGGCAAAACAACGAGAAGGCACTTTTCTTTTTGGAACACTGCAGTCCTTTTGCTTGGGAGGTTCAGGTCAAGTGAACAGAGCTGCCAGTGGTTTACATCAGATAGGCCACCATAAGTAGTGTGCCATGCAGACATCCAGAGTTTATTTCTTTATGTGCTAAGAAATGGGAAGGCGATAGTCAATGAGCATTGTACACTGCATGGTCTGGATTCTATTTTAGATTTGTGATGATCAGATGCTATTTTGTGATTGCATTCATTTTTAACCTAAAAACTTTGAAATGGATATTTCCAACGTCAAAATTAGAGGAGACTTATGTAGTTGTGTGTATGTGTGGTTTCTGTGTTGGAGACTAACTTGGAAACCATTGCAAACTGATGATAGCAGCCGTTATGATTTGACTAGTCTGGCATGAATTTTTTCCAAAGATATGCAACGCCAATCATCCGAAGACTACTTACTTAACAGAAAAAAAAAAAAAAAAAAAAAAAA